>NW_028277774.1:648237-810296 GCF_059751315.1 Micrasema longulum
AAAAAAAAACATCTAAATTTAACGAAATAAAAAAATACTTTTCAGAAAAAAATCAGGAAATGTGAGTTTTCTTTTATCTGTAATTGGAATTGCCGCCAAACATGTTTGTCATTTTTTCAACAAATGATATTTTCTTTGTTTCATTAGGACATTAAAAATAGAAGGTTCTTTTTATTCAAATTAAATAAAAGAGATCATTATATCACCATCTTTTGATAAAAAAAAAATATAACTTGTGTAAAAATGATAAAATAAAAATAACACAACTTTAATTTAAAACGCGTTTGTTAGGTTTTATTTAAAGAAAAAACTTCTTAAACATTCTTTATGACTGAACTTAATAACCTCTCTTACATAATATATCATATTATCAACAGGCGTAAGTCTTCCTTATTGAATTTCCCGTCTTTTCTTTTTACCGGTTGGGGAGCTTTTCAAACCATCTTTATGTTTAAATGTTTATGATTTTTGAGAGAAAATGAAGTTTATTTTGCGATGTACTCTTCATTTAATAAAATATTATAAATCATCATCATTCCCTCCGTCCGCTTTTGATAATGCGTAGGCTCTCAGGTAAAAATCCGGGAAAAAAATGAAAAGAAATAAGTCAGCCTCGTAGTGAAGTGATTGGTTCTTTTGGTTTGTTGCATACCATGCTTGAGGTCCCGGTTTGATTTCTGGTAGGGTTGACTTAAAATTGTTCTCAGGACGGTTTAACACAGCAATATTTCGCTGCCCCTGGACTGGTCCCCGAATCGTAAGACTGATTACCTTTTCTTTATGTAACAGATGATGAAAGTATGTTGCAATTGAAGTGTCAGTATAGCGCCTTATACAACACGGATGCTGATGGAAAATTACGAAGTATTTCAAGTTAATTTTGCACTGAAATGCAGTTTATGTACAGTTTTTAAGTGATTATGTTATTGAATTTTTATTGAATTGAGGTTAGTTTAGGTTAGGTTAGGTTGATTTTGACAATTGAAATTGACGAAAATTGACACGCGCTGTAGCGCAGTTAGAAGACAGCCAAATGTGAAACTGGCGTCACGGGTTCGATTCCCGCCAGTTGCAAGAAAAAAATCCAAGAAAGATTTTTTTCTCAATTTGTCTGGACCAAAAAAATCTAATGTAGGGGGAGGTAATGAAAAACACACCACTACACCTGGGTGTAGTGGTGTATTTTTCATTACCTTCTTCCATATCCCTTCTATCCTACCTGCTGACAAGTCTCAAAATAAAGACTAATGGGTTTAGTCATTTAAAAAAAAAAAAAGGCTACATGGCAAAAACGGGCTGGTAAAAAAAAATTCAAAATACAATTTTACATGAAAGCAAAAAGGCACCGTTTTTGTGGTATTCGTATATTTGATCAAATATGATTTGTGATCGCGAGGTAGCGTCGAGTACTCCGTAGCAGGAGGTCCAAGGTTCTAATTCTCCCTACCGCAGATCATTTTTCATTTTTTTAAACTGTTATTTACAACTAAAGAAGAATGGTTCGAAATTGAAATATTCGGGTAAGTCTAAGAAGGAAGAGATATATATATATTTTTTTGTAAAAATTAAGAAAATGATTTTGTTGCTGCTAAAGGATTTATCGTAAGGTGGTGGTCCTACCTCAATTGGCGGTGGACAGAAGAGATAATGTTGGTGTTCCAAGGTGTATTTATTGCATGCTGAATAAACTACACGCTAAAACTGATTTGCTGCACAATTGGGCTGACTTGTTGGGCTGACTTGTTTGGGCTGACTGGACGTCACCACGCCCTAAGGTCTCTTTATAAACCGCGTTTCTTTGTTCTTCGTGTTTCTATGACGCAAATGCACTGCAGCACGTTGTTCTTATGTAGACGAACGGTTTATGCGCAATACTGTTATTCTTGCAGAATAGAATGTATTGTATTCAATTTAAAATGATGAATGGCTTCATCGGTAGTTGGTCTTTATTTCAGTTGAAATTATTGCACGTATGTATGTCATCGATCAATGGACCCCCACACTGCAATCGTCGCTTCTGGACTGTTTTATTTGCCAGTCGTGATTCCAAATTTATTTCCAACACTTTATAAGACAAGGAGCCAGATATTGTTGACTTTGATTATTCTATTTTATAAAAGTTATTCTGCTAAACAAAAATATCATTAATATTTCGAAAACCGAAAAAATGCAAAGAGTCTATTTAAACCGCGGAGCCTTCAATTTGCAGAGCAACTTCATGATCGGCAAAACAGCGAGCGATATGAAATATGACTCTGCAATAGTCGGTGAATAACATATCATATACAATGGTCGGAGCGTCAGGCTGTTATACACTTTTATTTGTTCTCTCTGGAAACAGCTCTGGTAGACCGAAGTTCTGTGTATTACCGCAGCTGCAGGTTGGCTAAATAGATTCCGATATAATCCGGCAAGAGTGATAAATGCTCTGGAACTGAATTGAAAAGAAAATGGAGCTGGAGAAGATAAAGTATAGGGCTTTCTAGTTGTACCGATGGACGGATTAAAGAATTTTCTTTATTCACCGCGAATGTAAGCCCGTTCCCTTTTTTAATGCGAACCCGGAGGAAATAAATTAAAGTGATCGTGGGATAGAAAATGTGAAATTGTGTTAGTGGGCTCCTTCTTACCCATGTAAATGCTCTCGTACTAAATAACACGAAAATCCTCGCAAACATTAGTCCAGAATATAAATCTAAAAGTTAACAAAGATTCTAAAATATGTTCTAAAAAGCGGAATTTGTGTGAAAATAAAGCCATTTTATTTATTCTTTTTTCTGTTCCGAGGTTTAAGCGTATATTTTTTTTATTGAGTAAATTTTAAGATACCAAGGCCCCGAATACAATGGGAAGTAAACACAGTTATCTTCAATAAACATATTACAACAGCGATGAAGAACATTTAAGAGAAAAAAATATATAAGTCTAGGCATCAACAGGGCTTATGACCTGTCATTATCTGGTTTAAGTGGCCACTTTACATACTATGTAACATTCACCATTTTGCTCATATTTGAACATCTATATTCCTTTAATTCTTTCATCTGTTGATGTTTGTGAAGTTAAAGAGCTTAAAGTTATCTTGGACTGTCTATAAAAAAAACGATATTTGTGTACGAAAATTAGTATGTTTGCATGAGCATTTAAAAGTTCTTTATTGGTAATCTATAATTAAACACGTTAAAAATAAAAAAATGTATGCATATTCTGCTTTTTATACATAAAACTTAATTTTACTTTATAGATAAAATTAAAGATAAATGTTAACATTTCACTGTAATCAGGGCCATGATGCAGTTCATTCAAATCATTGAACATTGTCTTATGTACTCTAAACCCTATGTTTTCATATAAACCATTTAAATGTGCTTTCTCACACAAGCAAAAGTTGTGTGTTTACTTGGTGCACCAACAGGAACTAACATATTATTAACTCATGTGTGGCTATGGTGTAACGGGAGTCTTCAGAGAATACGTGACTTGATTTATCTCTCTTATTTGATGAAGTTGCATTTAAAAAAAATGCACATTTTCACCCCAAGTTCGAAAAATATTTTTTTTTTAAACATGCTGGAGCTTAATACAAAAAAAACATTTATTCTTGGTATGGGAAGAATAATTATACAAATGAAAGTGATGCCAATACCATAATAAATTTGTTTTACTGTCTAAGAAAGAACACGAGAATAGAACTTGTAACAAGGAAAACAGAGACGCTGTTCTGTGGCCAGGATTTGCGTGATACAGACAAAAACAAAAGAAAAAATTCATTCTATCAGTCGATTATCGCTAGTAGGCGGGATTGTACGCTAGTTTTATGCCCAGCGTATTTATGATTTAAAATTTATTTTGCTACAACAGGCCTAAATTACAACCTGATTATTATAAACTATGGAAAATTAATTATTTGACAGTATGTCACTGTGTTTTTTTTTATGTCTGAACTTCAGAATATTCCGTCTTGTGGTAACACGATGTTACATCTCCGCGTGTAAAGGAATTTTGTAGTACAGCCTTTTAAGAGTTAACTGAAGGCCTTTCTTATAAACTAGGTATAAAGTTATGCCGAGGCATATTGGTAGAAATTTCGAGGCTTATTGAATATTCGAACGCACTGTACATAATTACATTGTCAGTTAAGACGGTATGTTGAACAAAGCATAATATATGAATATTAAAATTTAATGAGTCAATTATTGACCACAACAAGTAAAATGATTGTTACGTGTTAATCAAAATGGGCAAAACGGATTGGTTTATTTTATTTTTTACTTACAATTCACATTTCGTTCATTTTGACGAAAGCACTTCGTACGAATATTTAATTTTATTTGTTTTTGCAACTGGCCTTCATGTGCACCTTGGGTTAGGTCACAAATTTTATCTGTTGAAAGTATAAATTGTCTATTTTTGTATGCAGTTTCTTTTCTTATTTCAGTAGAGCGGTGTTCGAACCTCGGACCTTTGATTCATTAGTCCTCCCCACTAGCCACAGGACCACAATTTTTGATTCAGTGATTTTTGACTTATCAGATTCAGTTGGATTTAGTATTTTTTTACTGTTATATTTGATGCGCTTGTATTATTTGACAGTTGTTCATAGCAATATATCATATCAAATTTACAGACCAAAACTATAAGACTCATTGTCATTAACATAATATTCTTAGTCTTAAGGATCGTCGTTTGGTATTAAATATGGGGATTTTACATGACATTCTTAATGAACATCTTAATAGTCCTGCTCTGGTCTCTGAGTTGGTCCTTAATGTACCTGGCTACCTTACCAATCAATCTATCTGTTTTTCATATACCAACAGTTCGCACAAACTATGAACAGAACTCTCCTTTGATTCGCTTGGCGCGTAATTATAATGTATTTTTAGTAGCATAGACATATTTAATTGTAGTAAACCCACATTTAAAAAAATAATTCAAAAACAATTATTTTTGTAAAATTCTGTTTCTTTAAAATAATTTGTTTTTAAATTATGAATAAAAGATTTTTGTATTCACTCGTATCAAACACACTCTCATCTTTTCCACAAACCCACCTTCACACCATATACACTCACCCCCATATTCACAAACCTACCAAAACCACACTCCACTTCTTTAAAGCAAAAACTCGCACATCTTTATTAATATCTAACAAAACTGGATTTTTAAAATAGTATTTATGTCGATTACTTATTTGGCTTTATTTGATATTGTATATATATTTTTTAGTATTGCTGTTTTTTTCTCAAAAAACAAAATTTAAAAAAAAATTAACTATAGCCAACACAGTTAAATTCAGATTTTTTTTCTTTTTTTTTGGATCCAAAAGGCCGGGATGTAGAATTGAAATAATATAGATAAAGCCAACATCCAGAGTATCGGAAAAAGTCATATTCCATTTTTGTGATCTCACCGGAAATCGAACATAGAACCCTGTATGCACGAGACAAGCATAATAGATATTACATCATGAGATTAATTATAACATAACATGAGATAAATTGTATGTGAAATAAAGAAACGAAAAACAAGAGTGATGTATAGAAACTAAAAAATTCTCATGCATTTTATCTAAAAAAATAAACATTAGATAAAAATCATAATCGGCATCATTCCATGTCGGGAACCTAATTTGAAGCATATGGTCTCCACATATAACCTCCAGGCACATCTGTAAGCTGCCGGCTCCCACGGATCCTCTCAATAAAGGTTCGCGTCCCGTAGTTCTGACTATGAACAATCAGCAGCGTACGTCCAGGGGTCTCATACTGGACTCGTTCGTCTTTAAAATTGTATGCGACACTCGTAATTTAACGAGGGACATCATTCTTGAACTACCCATAATGCAGTCGATTAAAAACCAATCGACTTTATCTCGAGTGCCACAAAGCACTCGACATTGACAATCGAATGCGACATCGTAACTTCAGCTGTCAAACTTCCTTTTTGTAAAATGCTCGACATTCATGTTTGAATAACGAGTAGGTATTTATGCTGTATTTTAACTTAAAATTTACAACACTGATCAATGTTATGATGATGGTGTTTTAACAAATAGGCAACAAATATAACTGTCCTTATTTTCAATCCATTATTAAATGAAGTTTCACAAACATGATATGAAAATTATTTTATCGCTCGTTAATGTGAAAATACGTATTTGAGATATATGTTATACAATATGTTTTTAAAATCCATTAAATAAATATGAAATATTTCTAATAACATGAAGATGTGTGTTATGTATTTCAAAGGCAAATAATAACTATAAATGTTGCAGAGTCTCAGCAAAACATTTCCTTTCATTGTTTTCATAATATTCCACACACAAAATATTTAACGTGACAAGAAACAATAAAAGTTTACGTGTGGCAGGAGAGCCATAGATAAGTGTTGCCACTTTCTCATTCGTCTTTGTAATTGAATTGTCGGAGGGTTTTCAAGAATAGAATTATGATAAAGCAATTGAGATGCCCAATCGACTATTGTCGAGTGGGTTACAAAATGTCACATTCCAGCATAAGGCTCCAGGACGTCGAAAACCTGATGCCTTGTAAAGTAGGCAAGCACGGTAAAAGATAAAAATACTGCAGACTAAATAAACTTGAAAGATACAAATATACGTATTATTTGACTTTAAATTTTTTAACATGTAAAACGCAATTAACTTGTGAAAAAACTTACAAACACACTTGCATTTGAATAAATCTCCAAGTAAACGGGAAAATAATATGTAAATCGAATCCTGAGCGCAAAATAAAATGGGATTATTTTCCAATCCCTAAAGGATGCAATCGCAGAGAATGCATAAATAACGTTGCAAAAGGAAGTTCACATTTTGTATATCTACTCAGCCACATGCAATTCGCTTTCCTTCACAGAAAACACTCTTGCCGAGTTAGAGATTTGATCTTAACACTGCTTGCTCTGCTTGTGAGTACAGCAAACAGGATCTCGGAGAATATTACATTTGTTGATTTAACTTTTAAAACAGTTTTGCAGAAATGCTTCTTCTGAAATGAGAAATTTGTTCTAAATTAACGTTCGACTATTTTACGAAAAAACTTTTAACGCTGTCACTTTGAAGGTTAAAAAAGAGATTTCGTTAATAAGTTAATTACATTTTCAGTTTATTGATGTAAAATTTTTTTTTAGTCCTTGTTTTTTAGTATTTTTTTTTAAATTCAATTAACATAGAAATAAAATTTTTGCGAGTTTTTCACGAAAAACAATATGGTTACTAAATTTATTTATTTATACTAATTTTATTAAAATTTGTTAGGGTACAAGTCCCAACTCCATGGAACCAGTGAGTTCGGAAAAAAAGTATACTTAAACAATAAAACACCAATAATTGTAAGATTAAATTTGTCCATGTACTTGTATTTTTCTCAAAGTGAATGGTTTGGGTTGGTAGAAAGAAATTGCCTTGAGGCAATTCGCCCGCCCTTATATGTATATAAACTGTATATGTATAAACAGTGTTAAAATAAAATAAATAATAATTTACAAAACATGAACATCGAAAAAAGAACAAAGAAAAAAAACATTTGATTTACATAAAATATCCGACTATAATATATGAAAAATCATCAAAGAGTTTCCAATTTGAATTTCTCCTTTGAAGGAAAACCTAGTAGGTACTGAACCACTCTCTTGAAAATAAATGAGAATAAATAAAGTTAAAAGATAGAATGGTTAGCATCTGTTTCCTGAATTGTTAAATAAAAGTTATAAAAAAGTAAGTACGTTACCATAAATATAAAAATACATAATTATTTGGTAATGTATCCAAAATGAAACAAGTTTATTGGATTATTATTCTACTTTATTTTTTATAAAATAAACAAAGGGTATATCGTGACGCGTTTCGTCTTGCTAGGACATATTTTTGAAAATGTCCTTTCAAATTTAATATGGAATTCTACAAATTGTCTGCATTTACAATAAATAAAAATACATTTCGATTATAGATAAAACGTTCCAATTTAAAAAAAAAAAACCGTAACAGTTACCGTTTCACGAGTTCAAATGTTTCGTAAAACAGTTTCTAAATAACAGCACCACCCTGGCGGGATGATAAGTGTTTCTTATTTTTACCACCTCTAATTTCGATACGTATTTTGAGTATGTATGTTTACCTCTTGAGTAATAATTAACGCATTTTTCTACCAAGCATTGAGGTTCTGGCGTCAACTTCTGGCGAGAAACATGGAATATTCATCGAATGTTTTTTTTTGCTTAATTATTCATAGTTCGTAGACTTGCACCTGAAGGAGAGTTTGATTATCGCGCCTTACACTAATAATAAAAATCTGCTATACTGTATACGAGTATGCGCTCACCACTCACCCTCCTTTCAATATCTTTCTCAGTCATTCCATCCCTAGTAAACATACTTTCCAGATACACAAATTCCTCTACTTGTTTTAGTAACTCCATTCACAGTGATACCACATTTAGTCATACTTTAATTTCTTTCAAAAACCAACACATTCGATTTATTGACATTCATCAGCGAATCGCTTCCCTTGCATACATCGTAGACCTTTGTTACCAAGAATTGCAGTTCCTCTTTGTTGTTGGCAAGAAGTACGGCATCGTCAGCATACAAATAACAATTGACATTTAAAACACCCATTTTTGCTCCCATTCTTAAGCATTTCAGTTCTTTCATGAAGTTATCGACATACACGTTGAACAGCCATGGTGACACTACACATTCCTGTTTCACTCTTTTATGAATGTCAAACCACGATGTGTATGATCCGTTTACCATAACATATGCTGTGCTGTCTTTATACAGAAAAGCAATAGCTCGTGTCAGATTTCCGCTCACTCCGTACTCCGATAACACCTTCCATATTTTTTCTCTGTCAACTTTATTAAACGCTTTTTGAAGATCAGCAAAAACACAGAAAGGCTTTTGGTTTTTAGCAAAAAAATCACAATCAGCAGTTCACAACGGAGTCCTGGTCCCGACCCTGATGCATGGGAGCGAAGTATGGACTCGGAAAAACAGGGATGAAAGTAGGCTGAATGCTGTCGAAATGCGATCTCTCAGGCGAATGTGTGGTAAAACTATGTATGATAGATACACAAATGTTTAGATCCGTACATTTTGTAAGGCTGAGACAAGCATTATTGACAAAATCAAGAAAGGAGCTCTGCGCTGGTTTGGACATGAAGAGCGAATGGACTGCGAAAGAACGGCTAAGAATATTTACAATGCGAATGTTGATGGATGCAGAAATAGAAGGAGACTGAAAAAGACATGACATGACCAAATCCAACAAATACTTGAAGATGGACATGTCAAAAGTCGGAATAATCGGCGCGCCTGCATGAGAAGATGTATGAATGTAGAGAAAGTGAGATCTGTATGCAAATATATAGTGTTGTGGTGTTCTATCCTCTCCGCCTACCCTTGCGGGGAAACGGCGTGATGGTTTGTTGTTGTTGTACATTAGATGAAGTAGATTCGAGAGTGGCTCGATGATTGGGGGCCACATGAACTAAAGTACTCTCTTATGATAGAGAAAATCCAAAAGAAGTTTCTGAGATATCTCTACATGAGAGAGTGCGGGTATTATTCTTGGCTCTACCCGACCGAAATTCTTCAGGATATGCTTGGCCATAACAGTTTGGAGACTAAAGAAATGTGTATTTGACTACACATTTTTATCGATTGTTACGCGGTATGATCGATAATTCTGAGATTATGATGAGCGTTGGTTTGTATGTTCCTGATAATTACCTAAGACAGCGTCAGCATAGATTGTTTCATATTCCGATATTCAGGACCAACCTGCCTATGGTTATGCCTGTTGAAAGGGCTACCACTATGCTGAACAACATTGCTCTGGATATCGATCTGTTCCATGTATCCGAAGGGGTTTTCTGGAGCCGGATTCTCCTACTACTTTGCCATGAGTCTCTTTCGTGTATTTTTTTTTCTTGTTTTTTAATATGTACGTATCGAATATATATTTGTAGTGTATATGCTTTATTTAAAATAAATAAATTGAATTCTATACGTCGGTTATGAGTTTGTATGATTTTGCCACATTAACAACCGACTGTAATAAATCATGTAATCGTGTAATCGCAGCTTGCACATAAAATTGATCGATTAAACGTGTAAAATGAATAGCGCGATAAACAAGCAATATTTGGGATACGGTAGGCATATGTATAATTAAATGAGTTGAGCGTTTATTTACTAAAGGAATTATTTATTTAATCAGTAATATCCATCACTAAAGTTCATTAAAAAGTTTGCATACGGTTTGGTTGACAAATTGCGTAATTTACCGTCGCACAGTACATTGTATTATGACATAATTAATTGTTCGCCATATGTAAAATGATGGAGGTGCTATAGTTAAATATGTTAAATTTGTTAGAGATGTCGGGATACAAGGAACGTGTTCGTAAATTGGGTTTCACAGGTTAATTAAAGACAAGCAAGCGAGATGGGTAACTCTTAACGCTTGGGTAAGATGAAACTCTTAATATTTGGGTTAAACGGCAACTCTTAACACTTGGGTAAGAATTGCGTGGAAGGAAGTAGGACAAATTTAAGTGTGCGAATAATCAGGTTGTTCTTAATTGAGAGTTCGCACTCTCGTTTTGAATTTGGTTTCTTATCTTTAAAGGGAATCCAGAATGCCACCCCCGAGCATCTGCCGCTAATAGATTAACAAATCTTTTGAAAGGTTGACAACGGATGTAACAATGGTTTATTCCAATGAATAAAATAATGTCATACAATTAATATTTTTGAATGCAAAATAAAGTGGTTTAAGTATAAAAATAAATGAAATATGATTTTAAATCCACAAATATGGAATAACCAGCGACCGGTTTCATCACTTTCGCGACATTCATGAGACTGGTATCCGTATCATAAAATATTATTATACAAACCAATAAGGATGATAAATTAAAAATTGTAAATCTACAGTAATTGAATATTTTGTGACGCGATTCACCATAGGCCCAGTTGATTTAGTCATCCTTTTCAAGTTTTTCATAATGTTTGTAGATAATTACTACGTAATGTAAACCAAATTGATTTGTGTTAGTTTTACCACGACAATCTTTCAATTAATAAAAAAAAAAACACAATTTTTAACCACAATTTTTTTATTATTATTTTCTTCTTCACCGACCGGTTTCAAATCAAACAAGCTTCTTCGTCAAGGTTTACGTAACTAATGAATAGATTCCTTTTTTGTTTTATCATGTTCACTAAATACTACACGTCTACACTTTGAAACCGGTCGGTGAAAAAAATAAATAAAAATTTAGTGGTTAAAAACAAAGTTATTTTATTACAATGAATAACCACAAAATTAGTGCTGCAAATATAAACTTTATAATCTTTCAATTATTTATTATATTATGACCAAAATGATACACTAGGTATTTATATTACTTATGAGTCTAAAATACACATGAATTTTTTTTTTTAAATACAGCTTGCAAGTAGTTGATAATTTACATTCCAGAATGGTATTTTATTCTTTAGAATAAATCACTTGAATGTTATATGTTAAACCAGAATAAAACGTTCACAATATAATTTAAAAAAAAAATTGAAATATTCCAGGAGTTTTTAGTACGTTAAGTAATTCCGAAATGAATTGTAAAGAAAATCAATATTTTGAGTTTGTCAAAACGTTTGTCGACAGTGAATGTATTTCGAGTCCAAAGGAGTTATTAAGATTTATTTTATAAGTTCTCCTTTCCTGATGTAGTATAAATCGTAATGATTTACCCGTTACAAATTAATAGTGTGGTGCCCAAATATATTTTACCTTGGAAAAGTTCATGCTATTTTGGATTTTTGATCCTCGGAGATTTTAATAGAAAATAATTCTCAATATACAAAAAGGCAGCTATTTGCAAATGTCGTGTTTTGCGATGTAACACACTTTTCTGTATTCATTTACTTTATACAAATAAAAAAAAAAACGAAAAATAGCAATAAGTAAAAACACAGCATGTCAATTATTTTTTATCATAAAACCGTATGTGTCACATCTACACTTTGTTTTTGCTTATGAACCTCTAGATACTGTTTTATTGTTCAAAAAACTTAGATTTTGAAATAGATTGTTTATTTATTTATTTTGTTCATTAACGCCAAAAAGGCATTTACAAAAATTAAAATACATGCTAACATACTAAATAATACAGAATATACAGAAAAAATATTTGAAATTAGTTAGAAAGGATATAATAAAAAGTTTAACAAAGTAAAACAAAAAAAAAACAATAATAACAAAGGTATGCAAGAAAAAACAGTGAGCATATAAACAAAAAATGCAAAGATATAAGCTTATGAAATAAATTCTGTAAAGCAAACACAGTAAATGAAGTGTTACGGTAAGCAAGAAAGACAAATTTAAGTTAAATTAATAATCAAGCAAGCAAATATTATCGCGAAAAAGAAGAAATAAAAATATGCATATATGAAATGCGTATTTGCCAATACTACAGTGCAGTTTAATATAACGGTAAAAAATAAAAAATAAATATAAGGTAATAAAAATAAACAAGTAATTTTTATTTTATGGAATTAAATTGTCAATAATAGTTTGACGAGCAGCTACAAATAAACTTGATATTGTGGACTTATGAGATAGTAAAGAATTGGACAGAATGTCTGCAGCCGTTCCATAAATGTTACCTAACCTATGCAGTCTCTGTATCAATGAATTGTTTTGTTGGTTGGAAGAAGTACTGGAGCAATGAAAAAATAAAGTACTCCTAGTGTTAACAGCAGGTACTCTAAAATTAATCAATTCAAGTATTTTTGGAGAGAGTCAAAAAGAGAGTTTATAATTTTATACAGTACAATGAGATCATTAATAGTTCTTCTTTCAGAAAGTGTTGTTAGGTTGAGCAGTGTTAATAAATAGTCATTTTTCACATTTTGTATTGGAATGTTTAATTTGTAGTTTATATATCGTAGAAATTTATGATGAACGTTTTCTATATTATAAACATGAACATTATAGCAGGGTGACCATATTGATGAATTAAAATCTTCTTACAAGAGAACAGTAAAATATTTTCAACGATCGGATGGATATTGGATATCGGATTATATCGTTTTTTGTACTGAAATCATTTTCGTACTTCTGCTTTTTGATTTATATTAAATTGTGCAAAATTTCTCATAGAATATTAGCTCATATTAAAAAAAAAAGGGATTTTAAGCGAAAAGCTGCATTTTGCTTATGAGACCAATAGGGTCTTATTAAAAATCTAAGATTTCTAATTTTGCCAGAGTGTGCGCGCGTCAGGATGAAAACTTTGTGTCACTTCTTAATTTTTTTGCTGGACGAACCTTTACTGCTGCATTAAAAAAAAACATTCCTAATTTTCTACAGTTTACCAACAAAAAATATTTTTCTTAACTTCATACTCACTAAAATAAAGAGCTTTAAAGCACATTTTTCCCAAACTTAAGGAAATCTGCCACAAAAAAACTGCGTTCTTCGTCTTAATAGTTAATTCAGTTTAAAAATACCCTTCGTAGCCATATTATTGGTAAGTGAAAACAAAAATAAGCAAACCACTCAAAAATCATTGTTCAATCAACAATTTTTCAACTTGCAAGTACGGGGTGAGTGATATTTCAGAAATAAATAAGTGACTATTTTTTCAAGCAGAATGGCGTCAAGCACGTCCACGGATAAGAAAATAGACGCTATAAGATCAGTTGAGAGTGTGAAGAAAATAAAGTTAAAAAATATTCTCGGGAAGAGAGGAACAAAGTTTGTTTTACATAGTTAGTTCACTTCCGTTCAAGATGACTGCGTGACACGTGACTTCTTACACGTTTCCTATATTCTGGGCCGACTGCGTCTCTTAGCAACAAAGTTAGGTTTTTCAGTAGTTTTCGAGATCGTTATCAAGTTACGAGATAAATGGACAGCTAAGTACTAACTTGCTTTAATCAGACTGGTGTTAAACTGTGTGATTCGTCGCAGAGTTAGAAATTACTTTATATGTCTAATTTAAACGAGTTATAGATACTGGCGTGTAACAGCGTTTTCATAGATTTTATTGTATAAACTTTGTGCTGTTAGACTATCAAGCCAATATTTCAATTGAAGTACTGTGAGATATCGTTTGAAAAAAATCGTTGTATTAAAAAAAAAAAGATCTAGTTAAGAAAAATACATATTTTCATCGTGGTACCAACATTTAGTATACCCATTCAACTTAGGTTCATTATGTTATCAGGAAGAAATATGAAATGCCACATGAAAAAATTACTAAATAAACTTAAATTTGTATGCCTTAAAATTTTATACAAATTATCGATCTTACTTTTTATCAAAATTGTAAACTACGTGCAATGTTTTGAGTTAGTCCAAATTTTTGTGGACAAGGATTGGATTCAACCCCTAGGGGGCTTATGACCTGTCATTGGCTGGTTTAAGTGGCCTCATTACACACTGTGTAACATTCACCATTCTGCCTATATTTGAACATCTTTATTCCTTCGATCAATCTATTTGTTGACGTTTGTGAAGTTAAAGAGCTGAAACCTCTTTTGTTGCGGGTGAGATTCATATGATAATATTATTTCACCTACATATCAGGAAACGCATAAAATTATTTTTCAGTTTAATTTATTTAAGTCTTCAAAATATGGACAGAATGAAGCTACACAGTGTGTAAAGTGGCAACTTAAACCAGCCAATGACAGGTCATAAGTCATGTGGATGCCGAGACTTCTATATTTCCTTATGGAGTTTTAGAAATAAATTATTTTAAACATTTAATGACTGTAATAATTTATATTTTCAATACTTACCTTTACCATTCGTGGTTTGGATAATTTATGCTGACATAACTTTGTACAGTACATATTCATGAACGGGTTTTTTATTGCATATTTAGGACTACACAGTTATTCCAATGTAATATTGTTAAATATTTGTAAAAAAAACAAACAAATGTAATTCATAGGTTTAATCATCACTAGATTCCAAAGAACTCATTCTTATTTCACTCGATATATATTTCACCTCTGTATTTTTACCGCAGGAATGCCCGGAAAGAAGAACACCATAACCTACGTTTGCTGTCCGGAGCCCTACGTGGACGTGACATTTACGATTCAGATCCGAAGAAGAACGCTGTATTACTTCTTCAATCTGATCGTGCCGTGTGTCCTCATCTCGTCCATGGCGCTCTTAGGGTTCACGCTACCTCCGGACTCAGGGGAAAAACTGACACTTGGTAAGTAAACGGAAGGTATTGGGAAAATCCAAAAAGATATTGTACAATCAGTCTTGAAACTCAACCCAAATTAAACTTATCAAAAACTTTATCGAAAAGTTGATCAGGTTTAATTAAATATCGTTATTTTGGTTTCAACACTACACATATACATTTTTTATTTATGTATTAATTTAAAATTAAACATCATGTAAAGTACACGGTATATAGGTTATGTAGTAAGGTCCCAAATCGGGACTGCTCATTCTAGAGTCCTCTCATTACAATATTGATACCTTAGACTATTTAAACACATAGAGACCAAACATATCACTCGTCCATTTCATTAGCCTGCATAAACAAAACAGTTTGTTTTACAGCTTTTAAGCTTATTAAACATAAAAGTAAGCCGCTGATAACTCAAAAGATAACTTTCTTTTTTTAAGGATATCCAAAAAAGTCTAAAGGAATAATTAAAATTGGTTTGTTGTTTGATTTTTTGTGGTTCAATGCGAGTCTAGTGTCCTTAAGGACTACAATTGTAGCCCTAAGCATTTTACAAATGAATTGGTGGTTGGCTAAAGTTTGTTCCTAGTTAATGTGGATCCCATTTGTATTTTGGGTTTAATGTATGCCGCCTTTAATAATCCTTGTTTCTGTTCTAAATGTATTCACAGATGAGTGTAAATGTACAATGATTTGTATTGTTTTGCATTTTGTTACACTGGCATCACATAAAAATAATGACTTAAATTAGCATTTTTGTATTACTAAAAGTTAAAATGTGTTAAAAACAAACAAAATTTGAAGTACGAAATAACAGTAAACGTATTGTTTGGTACTTCTCAAGATGACAAAGGATGTTTCATTTAAAAACTTCGAGGTTCTTTTCATTGTCATTTTATTTTCATCGAAATATTTCAAATTTGCTAAAGTTAACTGACGTAATTTGGTGAAAGTTTAATTGAATTAGCAATACAGCTTTTATTTCTCTTCCGAAGCATTATTTATCTGAAGTACTTGTCAAGTTGATGTTAACGACAGATTACATCTGATTGCTTGTGTCGAACAAACAGTAACCCAATTTGAGTCAAAGTTTTTCACATTACTTTGGTAATCTTTAAAAGTTATAATAAATATATTAAATCAGAAACACTCGTTATCCATCCGAAGGAAATAAACATTTTGTATTTACCGAATCGATTATATGGTATGAAAAATTATTGCTGATGAATTTCATAAAATGTTTGTCATCTTGTATTGTTCATTTCGATTTTAAAATGTTGATCGACAGTTCAAATCTTACACTTTTCTGGTTGTGCAAAATAAAATTTGAGTTTCGATAGAATTATCGATTGAAAAGGAATTTAGTATAAAATATTACGTGTTGTTTTTAAATTTGCAGGTACATTTTTAAGCTTTCGTTTATTTCTGGATGTCTAAAACATTTTTCCACAGGTGTCACAATATTGCTGTCTCTCACCGTATTTCTCAATCTGGTCGCTGAAAAGATGCCGACTACCTCAGACGCTGTTCCACTCATAGGTATAGCTGTGGAGCACATAACTTCATAGCGAACAGGAGAGGTGACATCCATTCGGATAATGCTTTCTTATCTTTACAAGTGTTCATTTATACCAGAGTAAAATCCAGTTGTCGCAGTCGGCTATAGGTCAACCGTTGCAAGAAGATGCGCGGAAAGGGGTGGGTAGGTCGTCGGACTGTCGACAGACAGTAAAAAAAAAACATGACGTCAGAATTACATATCATTAATTACTTGGCAAACCTCGGAGTTTTTTTTCCTGACTAGAATATCACCGTGATCGTAAAATAACGACGCGTGTGATTTTTTTCAACTTAACACAAGAGCGGTTTATTTATTTTTTTGACACTTTATGTCATAACTCGATAAGCACAAAAGTAAATTTTTCAGTTATTTTTTAATTCTTTAGTTAGTATTTTTTTATTTATTTGTTGATACTTTAGTAAATTTCTGTTTTTTTCAACCTAGAACATAAAGCCTTCATAAAACCCTTTCAAGATCAAATATAAAAATGACAAGGTCACATTTTCCGCACATCCGTCGTTATTCTACGATCACAACGACATGTTAAAACTGCTTGTCCACGCATACCGCGCACCGCATCTGAGGGCATAAGTCTCCTTGGCGGTGCCCTCATACACGGAAAAGTTGCTCGTTGCCGAATGAGAAAAGCTCCTTGAAGGAGCTCTCTGCAATTTGATAGCCTTAGCATATTTGTGCCGAAAAAGATATTCCAATTGAAAGAACGTTATCCGACTGAAAGAAGGTAATCCGACCGATTTGAAACAAAACATATTAAGGATTAAGAAGATATTTTTTCGCTACTGAATTTGGAAAAAAACGGAATCCACCGTATTTTTCTTTGTACGTCTTTCCGCACATTACTTACGGCGGTTTTCCTATACAGGAGGCGAAAATTCTGGGCAAGTCGAAAGTTGACGAGTAATCTATTAAAGAAAAAATAACACTTTAAAGAATGTAAATGTTTACAAAACATTAACATATAAGAAGATTATTTCGGGAATCCGCTGTCTTTCCCTTAAAGTCAGAATATAAATTTAAAATTATGATTCTTGTTTATCAAACGAGAGACAACTTTGTTCGCGCGTGATGTTAAATTCTCAAAATCAATATCTCTCGTTAAAATTATGTCAGAAGGATGGGGTTATCTCGGTGGAAATAAAAGAAGTAACTGTGGGAGAGGAGACAAGAAAAGGGAAGGCAGAGAGAAAGGGAAAGACGTGTTCCTGTCAGAAGATTTATGGGTGATGATGAAACGAGAGGGGGGGTTGCTTCTCTCTCTCAAATTGTCTCTAACAATTTACTACATAGGTTGTTCCATGTTCAATTTTCTTCTTAGAGAAATTATTCGGTACTCAATTCCACAAACCTCTTGAACGTGAAACTGATTCAAATGCCCGTCATTTTTAAACGTGTAAAGTCCAAATGAAAATATAAAAATTGATACTTTTTTCAAAGCTTCCGAACGTTTTAAGAAATTGACTTAATCAGCGGTTCTAATTTCTACGTCTATCGTTTACGTGTATATCAGTCGCTTTTATATATTAAAATTATTTTTATCAGAATAAAGTTAAACGCAACATTTTTAAGAAGCAAAACAAGTGTAAAAAAATAAAAAAACTTTTCTTAAAAAACTAGTTATTATATTTTATGTAGTCCGAATTCATAAAGTTTTTTTTTATTACATGTCATATTATGTCAAAAACATACATTTAAATGTGTTTACACTTTGAGTATTTCCAAATTGTTGAATTAACTAAAGTTTTGTTTTTCTATTTGACCTTTGTATTTCAATAATATTTGTTTTTATTCAAATTTTTTTAAAAACATTTTCCATTTCACAAATTTTTAGTTTTTGAAAATTGTTGGTTTATTATTTTTACTTGTTGATTTTATATAAATAACTGATTTTTTTTACTTGTATGAGTATATTTTCAGGATTTTATTGTTGAGAACACAAAGCGACATTTATTTAAATAAAATAAAAATATGTTAAATAAATTTAAACTCAAAATACAAAATGATTTTGATATTTTTTCTCTCATAAATTTAAACCGGTTGTTTGCGTAGCTTTATTGACACTAAAATAACGTTAATTGAATATAATAATAAATTGCTTATATTCTTTATTGATGGAAAACTCGTAAACCACAGTTTTGAGCACTGTTGCTCTAGATCAAAAAGTATAAGTATGTCTAATTAAAAAAAAAAATATTATGGCGAACAATTTTGGTGACCATTTTCAACGAGTTGTAAATGACTTAAAATTAGAAAATGGAAATCAGGTTAGAGTAGACTAGGTATCGAGCCTCGGACCTCTGATCTGTGAGTCCGCAACACTAGCCACGGGACCACAACCAGATTCAGATTTCATTGCAGATTACAGTCTGAAAGATTTTTTTATAATTGAAGTCACGTTGTTTGATAGAAAAACAACATTTACAAAAAAAGGTTTTTATAACATTTAGATTATTCAGTAAAGATCAACGATCTTGATCCAACTCTTAAAGATTAAATTCCCGCTATCATTTTTGACTGTGCCCGGAATTTTAAGGATTAAATTTTGCATCAAACTTTGGCATCTGAGAGTATTTACATACTTAATCAAACAGTGTGTAAGTTTCTGTAAATAGGGAAAGGAGGATCCGAATTGATGTTTTTCCTCTGTCGCTCTAATGAAGTGTTTTTGTTAAACGTGGTTGTGAATATGTTAAGGTTTTGTTCGTACAGTGTTCCCTTTTGTATTGTAAGATGGTGTCGCTCGTCTAGTTTTGTGTCAGTGTGGTCGGGGGGGGAAGGGTCGGGTGGGAAGGGTGTGGGACAGTACACGAGGGTAAGGGTGGGGGGACCATTGATACTTGGAGGAAAACTTTACCCGCTTCGGAACACGAGGGCCACATAAAGTGTGCAGTTTTAAATTCAAAAACGTTTTACGAGCACACCAGAATGCATTTATGTCCAGTGGAAATTTACGCTTCTCCTTTTGACATCACCAAAACTACCACGTTAAATGTCAAAAAACTTTCATTTCACAAGTATTATACGCTGCCGATGCAAGAGGGTAAGTATATCTAACTGCAAACATTTCATCAAAATAAATTTTTCAGGATTTTGTAATCATTTTTTTATGTCTCATCAAACGTACCATCAAAATAATGGCATTTTTTCCAGGTTTATAAAGATTATGTTTGATATACTAACTGCTTATTGTGATTCTCGTCCATTTGTGTTATCGTCTCGATTCCCAGCGAACGTGTTCCGGCGAGTCTCCGAGAACGCCTCCACGGATTGTATATTCACAAGCCTTCCTCTCCATTTTTATAGCTTCAACATTTTGTCCATAAAAATGTGGTCCGTAAAAACGCCAGCCAAATAGGGGTGGGAGTAGATAGAATGCTCCCGAAGGGTTGCGGAACTTGTCGAGATGTTAAATAGAGAAAATTCAATCTATCGTAGGGGGATATATCACCCACATGTCAGGCTCATCCTATATATAAACTAGATCTAGAAACGCTTATTTTCTTTCAAAATTTGTATCACCTTGTTTATGTGGTTTTTCGATAAAATCAGAATAGTCGTTTATTTTCCAAACCACTTTGTCATACCACTGACATTATCAAAAATTTCTACTAATTTTGGATGAATTAACCTTACTTTACAATAAATAAATGAAATCTGCTTTACTAGAGTGTATAAAAACACAAAAAGGTATAACATTTTGGAATAATTGGAAAAAGAACAATTATATACTGGTAAACGCTGAAATAAACTTTAATCATATTCTTATTTGCATCATGTTATGTATAAGGCATTATATTAATACTCAAATACGGCAAACCTTGATCATTTGATACATAAAGGCAAATTGTTTAGTCTTACGCTTCAGATCCAGTCCAGGGACTGAGAAACAATGTAAAAATATTTTTTTATAAAAATTATGTAAAATTCGTACATGATGGACTAACTTTGAGATTTTCCATTTCAATTACATAACTACTAACTTAATTTGTGTAAAATTACTAAAACAAATCTAATGTACTCACGGGTTTATTTTTAAGCCTTGAAAAAAGAACAGTCGTGCTCTGAAACCGGTAGGCATATTAAATTTATTTATGTGAATTTGAACACATAGTCATATGCGTACGGAATTCCTGTTAGCTTTAGTACTTAAATGTTAGTAATTTCAAAAAATTTTAAGGATTTTAATTGTAAGGAAATATGTATTTTTAGGGATTCGGAATATTTTTCTTTGAAATTTTACGTTTAAAATCTCATTACCATATTTTTAAAATCCAAATTTTATTATCTCCATCAAATTAAACTTTTTTCTAAATCCAAATGGTGTGTATTTACGGCGGGATGACATTTTTATTTTTTTAAGCGAATTTATCGAGTAGTAATCCCGGGTTTCCCTTCGGCATGGGAGGGGAGAGAGGGTTCGGGTGCTCACTAGGAGCACGTTAAACCAGATTTAATGTTACCTGTAAATAAAAACCCAACTTTCATATAATTTTCACATAAAACGCTTTTCACTAGAAACCTTTTAAATTCGTAGTAACAAGTGAAAATTACCGACGAAAAATGCCATTTCCTCCTCAATTTTATTTTCATTTCTGTGTTTAGAGAACATGCGCGGGATAGTGATTTAATGAATGAGTATTTGAACATAGTTTTTCTGTCACTCTCTTGCAGATGCCTCTCCGATTAATGTGCAAAAAAGACAACTGCATGTCGGACTGATTCCGCTTAATTCGGGATCTCGTGTTCCCTTCTCCAAACCCGAACAATTTTTTTTTAGAAATGGTATCAGAATTTTTTTTTCTGTGTCGGCACGTTTCGCTTTGTTCGAAAATAGTTTTCTTATTTTTAACTCTTAAATGACTGTGCCAAAAAAATATTTTACAAAAGATGATGTATTATCGTGTTATCACAAACAAAAGAGAGAGTATTCTGAAGTTCGAACATTTGAAAGAAAAATTATAAAAGCGTATTGTCAAATAATTATTTTCCCATAATTTATAAGAAACACAATTTAACCTAGATCTGTTCAAATGAATTAAAAAACAAAAATACGTTGGTCATATAACTAGCATTTACTCTCGCTTCTATTGCCAATAACCAACTGATTGAACGAATATCTTTAATTGCTTTTGTCTCTTTCACACAAACGCCAGTCACAGGACAACGTTTCTGTTTTCTTTGTTATAAGTTCTATTCTCGTGCTCTATCTTATACAGTATAACAAATTTATTGTGGTATTGGCATCACTTTCATTCGTATTACTTTTTTTCGCATAGTAAGGATAAATATATTTTGTATTAAAATCCAGCATATTTGTGCAAATTTTACTTTTCAAATCCGATGTAAAAACGTCTATTTGAATATGACAAAAAATACGATTTCATCATTGAAATATTTTTATTTTTTATTTAAAAAAAAAAGTATCAGCGTTCTCATAATTTACCTAAATATTTCAATTTAAGCGGCCATTTTCAACGAGTTGTAAATAATTCTCTATTAGAAAATGGAAACCAAGTTGAGGTAGAGTGAGGATCGAACCTCGGACCTCTGATCCGTGAATCCGCAACAGTAGCCACGGGATCACAACCTGATTCCCAAAATAAAAGAGATGTATGGCCACACAAGAGTTAAACCGTACATCGGCAGATAATATTAGGTACTTTAAAAGGTTTTTAAATACTCCTTGATCATATAAAAAACAATTTGACAAAAAAAAATTCTAGGAACTCGCCAAAAGTGAATATTTAAAGGTTAACAGTATGTGAAAAAATCATTGCTCTTGAGCCATAATCCAGGGAGAAAATTCAAAATACGTATGCTCTTTCAACCACGATATGAACAAACGACGAAATTCCATTTTTTACTTTGTAAAATAAAAATGTAAAACCGATTATCATTTTTTTTTTTACGTTTTATTTCATATTTTGAACATTCATTATTGGACTTCATTATATTCGTTCGGGGAATAGAAAATATCGCAGTTACTCCAAGTTCCCAGAACGCGAAGATAATTCTTTTTTAAAAACATCACAGACTTTTCGTAAGGGTACCGTTCTTTTTTTTCGGCACAACAGGCCAGAAGGCTCAATTACAGTGGCAAATTACTGCGCAGAACACCCAGGCTTGAGAAAAACCGCATAAAATATCATAGTTTTTTTTGTTTACTACAACAGGCTAAGAGGCCTAATTACAGTGGTGAATTAAGGCATAGAACACCCGGGCTTGAGAAAAATCACATTGCAGTGTTGTGTTTTCACTGGCAGTCGAACCTGGAACCTTCTGTGCGTGATTCAAGTGTCTTACACATTACACCATTGATACGTTTATGTACATTACAAAAATATATTTAAGGCAAATGCCTATATATATACATAACACAAAAAAAAAAATCTTTCAGTTACACGAAAGATGTCAATATGCGAAGAAATACTGCTGAATAAAAACATTGCTTTTCTACTGGCATAACCATTGGTACGTTAGTTCCATAATTTGGAAGATAAAACAATAAAATTAGGAACATACAAACACTGCTCTACTCTCCATAACACTTAAGTTGATCGTAATACGAGTACCCGTGGTAAATCAATCAATCGAAAAAATTACACAAGTAAATATGCATTTCTTCTTTTCTCCCAACTACTATTGTCCAGCATACCCAGTATGATATCTGACAGGTACAATCACGGATAGTATCCCTACTTCCATAAGTAAAGATAACTCAGAAGATAGCGTTTGTGTTCTCAGCGGGAATCGAACCTGAAACCTTTCGTGTGAGTCGAACATCTTAACCACTTCATCACGGAAGCCGCTTAGTTCATAAAGTAGACACTTGAATATAGAGAATTCGATAATCTCTGTGACCAGGAGGATGAAGAGTACAGTTATGTGTGTGAAATAAAACCAGAACCCTGGAAGAGCTTTTTTAACACTTGACGGCTGCTCTCAGGTAAAAATGTAACGAAGGAAATTTAGTGGAGATGGGTCCGCTCCTTACGCAGGGGTTAACATGTTCGCCTACCATTCTTGATGTGTTTGGTTCGACTTCTTGTAGGGTGGACTGAATTATTGATTTTAACGGTTCCTTGAACTGTCTTTTCATTATGCTTAGACTAGTACCTAAAGCGCAAGGCTGACTGCCTATGCTTTCTGTAATATATGATCAAGATATACTATATTTACTGTAAAAATGCAGTGTCTTATGCACTATTAAGTGTGGATTAGTTTTTGATGATGATGAATTCGAAAAATCAATTAAACATTCAAGTTTGTTTTTTATTTGAAAAAAACAATATTTGCTTCCTAATGATTAACCGAAATATTTCAATTTTGGGGGCCATTCTCAACTAGTTTTAAATAATTCGGTACAGGTAGACGTCGTTTTGCGCCGGTTCGATTGAGGCTGATTTATAATTACGCCAGTTGGTGCCGGCGCGCGGCGTGGGATTCCCCACGAGTAGGCGCCGCGACTCTAATAGCAGACACACTGTTACACGTTGTTTTATTCTATTACCGTGTACGTGAGCAGCTTATTGTGTGTGTAAAATTGTTTCCGAGTTTGTTTTCGTTTTAATTTTTAGAAAAAAAAAGTATGGTTACATATATTTTTTATTATTACTAAAATTAAAAAAATATTCAAATATTTGTAGTTTATGCTATGATTCTGCAAGAAAGGAAGCAGCAATCAAAGCAAATGAAATGGGGTGTTTTTTTTTTAAAAGGGTGAGAATTTGATTTAGTACCGACGGCGAGTTAGTATTTATTTTAAAAAAAAAACATTATTTATATGAAGAGATTATTATTTATTTTGTAAACAAATTAAAATTGTATTTATAAAATACATTTCCAATTTATTTTGAAAATATAAAGGATATGTATAAAATAAACATTGTTCTTAAAATTTCGACACGGAACCTTACTTTATATCTCCCATTATATTTGTATTCATTTTACGCCGGTTTCTCTCGGAACGGAACCCCGGCGTAAAACGACATTTACCTGTATTGAAAAATGGGAATCGAGTTGCGGTAGAGTGAAGTTCGAACCTCGGACTTCTGATCCGTGAGTTCGTGATACAAGCGACGGGACCACAACCCTGTTCGGAAGTTCATGGTTAAAAAGGGTCATTTGAAAATGTATTTTTACGAATTTTTCCTTCTATTAAACAAAATGGCAACCCTGCTTCTCGATTTACCTAAAATTCGTTGAATCCGACGACAAGCACAGAAGAGCTTTTATTTCCACACAGGCTTATGGGGCCGTATGATCTCTATTTTCTCCTGTAAAAAATCTCACTCGCTTATCTTTGGCTTCCAGGTAGGATCTCTCGATATCCCCTAATACTCCAGTGGATTATCGTCGGTACCTGCCGAAAAAGACTATAATTTAAATAACGACCACAAAACTAAATGTAAATTTGAATAAAGTATATGCATACCATATAACACATATACATAGCTAATTTAGGTAGTGAGGACATGGCGATAGATCATATTTATTTATTAACATGTGACAGTCCAATCGAATAAAGCCATTAACCATGTGATATGAGTTTTGAATAAATATTTCATTTAATATTTGAATTTGCCATATAAAATGTATTGACATTTATTGCAACAGAAAGGAAAACATTTTCGAGAAGGGAATATGGAATTCTAGGCGTTTACAGGGCTTATGAGATATGTCATTGGCTGGTTTAAGTGGCCACATTACGCACTGAGAAACATTCACAATGCTGCCTATGTTTGAATAACCATATTTCTTCAGTTCTTTCATCCGTTTACTTGAAATACGGATCTTTATATAAACTCATTATTGAATGTACGCATTGGTCTGTTTACTGAATAATTATATTAAATGAGTACATTTTTTGCGTTGAGTAATGTTATAACAGTCTCCACCGATTTTTGCTCTGCTGTAAAATGTCAGATTAGCCTTTTTCGTTTGGACCGTCAACCATTCGTTAATATACTGAAAATAATCATATTATAAATAACAAAATGATGAGGAAATATTGTTGGTGTTTGACTTGTATCAATGCACATATTCTTAAAATGATCTTATAATTAATTTTTTTCTTATCAAGTTAAAATCTAGCTGGCAAGCTGCCCGGATCCAGCAGAAGAAATGCAGCGGAAAGAAATGACTCCCGAGTTTTGATTTGTGAAATGTTTCAGGGGTGACGATCCTCCTGTCTCTCACAGTGTTCCTCAACCTGGTGGCTGAGACCCTGCCTCAAGTGTCTGACGCTATACCCCTGTTAGGTACACCTTACCCCGCCTTTACAAATCGCCCAGTTACTCCATTCTGTTCCCAACTATTATTCTTCTTTACATCGCTGTTGTGTGTCGGTCACTTTCATTTTGATACGTCACCACGAATTTTGTATGCTGTGTATACGATTGGATCGGTTGGTTTTATTAAGAGACAGAAATTAATGCCCAGAAAACGTCACTTTTAAACAATTAATCTATTTCAGTTCTTAATTAAACCAACCATTCGACGATTGTTGTTATTTGATTGCTCAGATGTTTTATTAATTAATTATTGTTCGTATTCGTTAATTTCTGTGTTAATTCGATCAAGTTGTGAATGAATGATTCAGTTTTATTGTCTTAACCGGTCTTCGACCATTAATTATAAAAAAGACATACGTAATAATCATTATTTGAACGATCGTTGAAAATAAATATCTTTTCCCTAAAAAACACATTTTTATTACTAACTCAAATACAAGTCGCCCGAAATGTTTCTAAACTGTAATATTTATCTCATTTTTGTTAATCTTGCTGTTAAATTCGTGGCGATAATTCAACATTTGAGGTTTGTAAATAGATCTCGCTTTGTTCAGAGTCGGCATACAGATTACAGTTAAGTTGAAAAGTCGACCGAGGCGAATTGAACTTTGAAAATATTTAAAGCTCGTTCAAACAGTTGGAAAGTTGAGCGTTCTGTCAGAAATCTCACTGTCTCGAGTTTCAACTGATTTGTCATTCGATCGAAATTCTTAATTTATTCGCGAAATGTTCCCAAGTAAGATCCTGTCGAATTGGATAGTACGAAGAAGATCGGTAAACAATGTTTTCATACGGAAGTTGCAAAACATTTAAAATTTGCAAGGAAGAAATAAAAGGAATTAACTGAATTAATTATGCCGTAAAGCCAAAAACCATTGTTTTGATTGTAGCGTGTTTTGTCTTTCTTGGAAATCGATTTGGCTTCTTGAAGATTAAGATTTAACAGCCAATTATCTGGATGTGTGTAAGCTTTATGAGGATAATAACGTTAACTCATTATTTATAATAGTGCACTGTTATCCATACTTATTTTTATAGATAGACACTTATATTTTTTACCTTGGCCTATAATCCTATGTACATATGTACTTAATTAATTCCGTATTGTATTTTATTATGTCTATACCTTAATTTAAAGAAAATATTGAACACACAGTACATACCTTACTTTTTTAACCTTTGACATTTTTTACATTTACGTGAGATAAACCATCTTGAAATGCGGTAAATTATAAATGTCCAATAAAAACCTGTTGATTGTACTGTACAAACATTTTAAGTTTACTTTTGTCGACTTTCGATATAAACATTATTTATCCAACAGAAACATACATTTGTCGTACGAGCATGGCATGTTTTGATATATTTGAAGCATAAGATAAGTTGAATTGACGAACTTTCATAATCATAGTGCATCATTTTATTTTCAGTGTTGGACGTCCAAATAAAATATTTTTGCGCAATATTATTAATTTTTTTACCATCCGTAGAGTTGAAACTGAAAACATCGAAAAATATTTTTAATCTTATAATGAAAATAAATGATATGTGGTTTCGTACGTGGAGCTTGTAACAAGGATATTTTTATATTTTTAACCATTGATTGCGCTTTTTTTTACATTTAGCTTTATTGCATTATATTTGTATGAATAGATTAATGCGCTAACAATGATTTTTAATAAAATTTGCATACAATTTTTTCTGCTTGGTAATTCAGTATTTGGATACGAAATCCTTCGATTTCGTTGTTTAGTTTAACTCTCATAATTAAATTGAAATTTGAAAAGTAGCCAAGTAATAAATTAGCTACGTAATCTGCGCGGGTGAGGAAAGTGCCGAAGGTTAGAGGTAATGGGAATGTGGACGAACGCGGGCGCGGAGTGTTGTAGCCCTTCGAAGACGCGAGGAGGCGAGACCCCCCCCGCCGCGCCACGCCGCGCCGCGTCGCGCCGCGCCACGCAGCCTCACGTACGTAACCACATTTCCATTTGTCTGTTCACACGAATACCCGGACTTGTCCACTGCCATAGTACACTTGACAATCTCTCGATTCATTATGTTATATCTTTGTCATAAATCCTACACACATGTGTTCACAACTTGTTACCGTAATGCTGAATCGATTACCTGAGCTAAGACATTGCCTGCCTTTACCAGTACAAAACATGGTATCATTACATTTGTTTGTTCTTTCAATTATGGATTACTGTAAACGTAAAGATATTGTTTAAGTGTGATTTAATTGTTCGATGTGACGATTTACATGATACTTGGAGGTTTGGGTGTAACGAGCCTCAGCCGCCGGTATATAATATAGATATATTTTACTATGGTTTATTCACACACTTTCGAAGATTCATGATTCTTTTTTCTGTTGCTGCATTGAATTTTTATTGTTTTTTGGTACATTTTCATCATTATTCTTCCTGACAAATGTGTGAGAGTGAAAAACAGAGCCGCTCAAAAGTTAACACAGTCGAACATTTATTCGATGAGTTTTTACCAACATACTCGGCTCAATTCAAAATAAAATTTAAAAAAAATTCTCTATTGAATAAAAATAAAACCTTGAGCCGCTTTGTTTGTTTATGTATCATGTTGCGATGTGTTTGGATGCTTTGACTCGGGGTCGTTTGATTAAGATTGAATTAGGGCAGATCACAATAATGCCGACGACAAGTTTGAGGACGATGGAGAAGAATCTCAGCCGAGAAGAAAGAGGCGAAGAGAGAAACGATAAAGTAACCGAGTGACAGTGTGCGAGTGTTTTTGTTCCAGGTGTTACAATACTGCTGTCACAAACAGTTTTCTCGCTCTTGGTGGGTAACGTGATCACCAAGACCTCCGAGGCCGTTCCTCTGATAGGTGAGAGCGCTAGCTCAGCACCGTGTCTTGATCTGGCAAACTTGATTATCTCTTCCAAAACAAAACACGACTCAGTCCTTCTGATCACTAAACTATCATCTAATATTATGTATACTGCTAACATCTAGAACCGTGGCCAGCGAGTCCACGTCACGTGCACTTTCCTTATGATTTCTGTACTCTGACAACATCAGTAACTCGACCACCGGCTCTCGCGGTGCAACTGACACTGTGCCACATGGCCGTATGGCCGTGGAAGCGGCCGCGGAAGCGACACACTAGAGGAGGAGCCTAGACGATAACACTAGTTGGGTCGCGCTACTTGTTCCTCGTGTGAATCTCACTTCATCACAAAGGCAATGTCTCACTTAAGTAATCGTTTCTAAATTATTTACTTTCACCGCATGCTTCACGCGTGCTGTGAAATTGAAAGTGGTATCGTCTTTGCGAACCTCCATAATTGGCTTTAAATGCATTGTCGAAGCTTCCGATTTTACGTTATAAACCTAGAGGCCATTGAAATGAATTACATATAGTTTTATCACATTCTTTTGAACACACCATGATGATTTCACAACCCCAAATCTTGTCAGATATTAATCTGTATGATGTAGTGTAATAATATAATATGGCCTAAAATTCACTCTGCTTCTTTACATCACGTGTTTCGAAAACTTCCTTTAAAGCGAGATAAATCTTTCTTAACGTAATAATGCATCATGGCTTCAGTGAATTTAACGCATTTTGATTTCAGTCCTCGATTCATAGAATCGTTTTCCTCTTCCAATCCGTAATTGATAAAAATTACAAGTACTAAATTAGAAATTATCCCGCTTATAATGTAAAATAAAATGAACTTTCTTACTTCAGCCCTGACCGAACTTATAAAATAAAAATTCTCAATAATGTTGAACCTCGTCATTGGTAATTCGACGGTTATTTTATATCTCTCACAAGGGTATAAATTAATCAACTAGAGGATAGTCTGATGACGTGGCTGGAAATAATTTGACAAAAGTAATCAATCGATTTATAATGTTTCAAGTCAAAGCTCACCTAGGGGAAAATCTCCATATAAATGTTTAATATTTTCCAAAAGAGACGTGATAGAACTTTTGGTTACTTTTTTTAACTATACCTAAAATAAATTTTAAATGAAAATAATTCGCAATTATTGCGATTGGTTTAGCAATAAATAACTTAAATTTTAATTTACAATTTTCAGTTTTTTTATTTCATTTTTATTTTTTGTGAATTTTCTCTTGGTCGTCGAAATTAAAATCGTGCATATAAAATAAAAAAAAAGTTCTAAATAATTAGTAATTTATGAAACAACACATGAATTACACCCGGTGTCCAAAAGAGAATTCACCCCGTTGAATAAATATGAGAACTAAATAAAGCCTAAGATAAATGATGACATGTATATATGATAAAGAGTACTGAAATATAAATGTTTGCAGGGTGGTGGAGAGCACCAGAGTGCGCAGACTAAATGTTTAACCATAACTGTTATGTATTTTATTTTTATTTCGCATTAATTTCATCCGATGAATCATCCATCTAAAAACTGAAATAAACTGTGAATTAAACCCATGATAAAAGAAACAATGAGTAAAGAAGACAAATAACCGAGTTCGCGGCAAACTGCGACCTCCACAACCTCCAAGTATCAAACATTCTTGCTATCCTCGGGCCTGGGTCCTCGGCTTTATCTCGCTGCCTTTGTATCTGTCGCTTCGTCTTGTGCCTGCCATACTTTAGTACGCTCTTACTTCCTCATGTAGTCCATCGAGATCTTGCCTCGATTTGCATGCCCGCTCTTTATGTTCTAAGTGTTCGTGTGATGTCCCTTTCGCTTTGTAGCGATATCACTTTGTGTATTTTGTACGATACCGCTTTACTTTTATTTAGTAGTAGCCGCGTAGTATTGTGACCCGAATCTCGGATAGGACTTAATTAACTTTTTCAAAACTTACTTAATTTGTTTTATCATTCTTCTCGACCCGTTAAAACGAAATAAGTCTAACAGCGTATTTATCCAATTAGAAATGTCTTCGTCCCCGATAAATAATTTTCATTGACTTTCTTTTTGCTTCTTCTTTATATCTGGACAGACTTTGATAAGGGTGAAATGTCGAAAAAGGGTTTATTCGTGTGACAAAACACTAATGGAACTATGTTGTATACTGCCCATCTATATTCCCTTAATAAACACGTTGATTCCACTACGTTACTTAATTATTAAACGGGCGTATAGATGCCGAAATAAACAACGCTCTCGAAGCATGTGCGTACTTTGTATGTAACCATGTCAAAATACAGCTTTTAAAACATTAAAACAGGATAATCGGGGGAAAACGAAATTCCAACTTTAATTTATTTCCGCATGAAGCAAAACCCCTAAAAGATATTGCTGTCATAAATTATATTTTACCTGTGTAAGTCCCGAAGCTGTAAAGCATACGAATTTTCATTAGACATTTTAGTAGGTACACCCGATTCGGAATCCTAGTCGTTATATTTAATTTAGTTTGTAACGATTAATCTTTAACGTCAAGGACGAACGTAATATGATCATCTCGACTAAACGTTCCATTTGTAACGAAGTGCTTGTTTCAGTAAATAAATGAAACATTTAGTACGATTATGCTTTACTTTTTACTAAAAAGGAAAAAAAAGCGTTATTTCATTAATACAAAATGGACCTACGAAATTTACTCGTATAATTGATGGTTTTTAATCGCATCCGTTTTGAAGAAGATTTAAAAAGTATATTAAAATATGTTTAACAATATTAGTTTTTAAAAAATTTAACGACTAAATAAGAAATCTGCATTTTATTTCTTTGATAATATAAAAAACAATAAGAAAAAAATAATTACATTACGAAATACTAAGAAAATTACGTTCTAAAGGTTGTTCATAATAATAATTATTATTAATAAAAGTTATAACATTCGGGAAAAAAATAATTAAAACTTCGTTTAAAATGCTTCGGCTTTCTCGATAAATTAAAACGTGGATGACATCATAAAGTCTTCGTTTTGTATTACATACGATCCATACGAGTTGAGTAAAAATTAACTACAGCTTCAAGCTTTTACGGTGGAGAGAAGGAACGTTAAAGAGATTAATGAAATCTTGATACTGCCTTTACTTTACCTGGATAGGCAGAAAGGTATGTAAATGCTTTAGGATTTGAATATCACCCTTGTAGTAGGAAATGAGTCTCGTAATCAAGTCACGGAGGGGAGAAGTGTTCTATTTTGTCCCACTATAAAATTATCGGGGATGTTGTTCCCGATTAATTACTTGGAAAAATTGTGCCTCAGTGTTTCCGTCATATTGTTTAGAAATAATGTTCCATATTGTATGTTTCGTATATTTTGTGTCTCATTGAATATAACATTGAGATTTTAATGTTTAAAAAATATGAATTAGAATTTATCTGTATAGTTAAATAAAATGTTTTAATACAAAAAACACAGTATTTTGAACTAATATTATTATTCACGAGAAAAAACAGTCTAATTTCTGTGTTTAAAACAAACGAGTAGGTACTTACTTATAAAAATTAAGATAATGTACCTTAAATATTTTAACTCACACAGAACATCAATAATTTTAAACACAATGCGAGGTTGCAGTCATTTTTTTTTTTTTAAATTTCGTAAGTTTATGTTAATAATGAATCAATCAACTTTTTCAATTAAAAATATTTAAATTATCGTCGTTAAATAAAGCGGGTTTTGATTGATAATGACGTATGAAATTATTTTTTTTTATAATTAATTAAAATTTACGACACAACGTTTTTTTACTAAAGGAATATTGTGTATTAAATTTCTTTTTATTAGAATCACGTTTTCGTAGCGAAAATAATTAACGGTCAAGTAAGAACGAAAATTTTCTTTGATAATAAATCAAAAGAAATTAAGAAAGGGCTTTGAATATTTGAGCCCTAAGTAAGGTTCTTTACTTGATGTACGGAAGGAAAATTTTATCGGAATGTAAATCATTGTTTTTCGGGGTGTTGTCGACCTATAGCAGTCGAAATAAATTTCAATAAACGTCTACACAGTGTTTACCTTTTTCACAGGTGTGCGGAATAAAAATCGCGAGCTGGTCGACCCTGTAGGGGTCATCTGTTCCCTGAGCACGTTCTTGTTCAGCTATCTCATACACCTGTGGGTGACATCAATACCTGGCCTTATCAATATTCCAGAGATATTCTGGCTCACCTTGTTCCGGGTGGAACATATTGCACCCACATGGAGAGATATAGCGTTTTATCCGCATTACGTCTTCACGTCGACTAAAATCTATTTATCCGACATTATTTGCACTGTGGCGCTGCTGGCATATAAACGAGAGTTAAAAAAATACACACCTATGAGTGCGCAGTGCGTGCGTGTAAATCAATTCGTTTTCGAAAAAAACAGCCTGAAATAAATCTTAAATAAATACTTCAAGTAGAGAATAAAAAAAATACTATAAATTCGTATATTTTGAAACTTTAGTCGAATTTTAAAAATGTATCGAAAATGATTTTTGGGTTTGGTTTTTTGTCATTGTCATACTTTGAATAACAAATTTTAACACATTTTAGGATAGTTATTATATTCTTAAAAAAGGTCACATAAAACTAATATAATTAAATCATTTGAAGTTATTTATAAAAACAATAAATTGTTTTTATTACAGGATAAGTTTAAATATACGAAAACTGGTTAATTATCATTATATTTTTATGATTCCTTTCGAGATTTGGAAAGCAATGTTTTAGATTGTTGTTTTTTTTTATTAAAACATATTTGAATAAGTAAATGTTGTAAATAAAAGATCTTACAGCGAGTTAATACGCTTAATTACTTTTTAAAACCGCATGTTTAGTGTTGCATTTTCCCTTAAAAATGTATAAAAGTCGAAAGTTAACAAAAATTCGCTTGAAAGATCAAAAAATGAGTGTTGATGTATTTTGTTTTATTAAATAATATAATGTTCCATCTAGATTCTAAATAATTTCGAAAGAGTGTATTTCTTGAATTTGTTCTTTGAAATAAAATAATACATCAAAATAATGTATTTTATCATCCAAGGGAAGAAAAGTTTTTGAAATAAACCGAGAGGACTGAGAAAAAAAATGTTATGTTCCAAAATCCTGGCAAAAGACTTTCAATCATTGTCTGATTTGTTACTTTGTTTTGGAGAACAATCGACCAGTAATTTGATGAAGCTATCTTAACGAGTTTTCAACTTTTGCAAAAGAAACGAAGAGGATCACTCAATATTTTTGTATTAAAACTTTGAAATGCTTTCTTCAAAAGTTTTTAACGAAACAACTCGAGATTTAACTCACAGAAACTTAAAGTAGATAAACAAAATAGTAATCAACAATATTTGGAGTCCTGTAGAACTCCAATTATCTGAACTCCGACTATCCGAATCACTAATTTTCCGAATCACTTTCAAAATTTCAGAAAAAAAAAAAACATTCGCAAAAAAACGAGTTAGCTGTCCAAAAAAGGATGATGACAATTAAACAGCTTACTTTGACCGATATGTTCAGCAAGCAATGACTTTTATTACTAATGCACAGCACTTGTAACTACGCTTCACATGTAAAAGTGCTGCCTTTCCATTTAATTAATTTAAAGCGCATTAATTATTTTATTTATAAATTTATTTGTTTGGATTACATATTTAATGTTATCCAAACATTGCAAAACCATGACCTGGATTCAATTAACTAAATTTGTAAAAAATTGGTTACTGGGTTGAGGTAGAGAAAAATCGGAAAATTTACTCAAAAACATTCTTAAATAATAAATAGTATAAATTAATATTATGTAACCGTATAATAAATAAACTAGTAAGTAAAAATGTCTTCCTTAAAACAGGTTGTACCAGTTAGGCAGACTAGAAACGATCCAGAGAAATCTATTACCTAAGTGTGTATGTAGTAGATTAAAAAAAAAAAGAAATTTTTGATGATGATTTTATTATTAATATTTTCAACATACATACAGCAATGTATTAAATCAGACCCTAATTCGAAAAAAAAAAATTTTTCGGATTTTTTACTATCCGAATGGGGTCTGGTCACTATTTATAATTTATTTATTTATTTACGAACTTATGCAGTCCATTCTAACAATGGTAAATACAATTTCTTATTATAAATACAGGTACTAATCAAATAAAATACAACTCAATAAAATTAAAGCTAGGACAAAAAAAATACACTACCTCAAGACAAGATCCAGTCTATCTTATTATAAAAACCTACACCAAAAAAGTCCAGATCTTGTCTCGAGTTTACAATACGACACAATCGGAACATCGGTGCATGCAAGCCATAGTTTGTGCTGTGTTGATCAAGGAAGAGCTTGGATAGTTGGAGTTCTACAGTATTTCGTATATCTCAATGAAAACTATAATAAAAAATCAATCACTTAACCTGTTTAACATTTATAATTAAGACCATCATTGAATGTTGTTTATTATCTTCTTTTGTATCCAGGTGCCCTACAAAAAAATTCATAATATTTATTTGATTTGAATAAAAAAATAATGAAAAGTATTTCATGGATTTTTATCAAAAAAACGTTATATTAATCTTCCGTAAAACACTCATGTGTCACAAATACAAGTCTCGATAAAATAGTTGTCTTACAATATTGACAACTGTGGACTGGTTGTTTCATCAAGATTAATACTTGAGTATTAAGTTATATGTATACTTAAGTATTAAGTAATATGTATGCTGCTTCTTTCGATAATTTTATTCTTTATATTAATGAATTTGTTTTAATTAGGTACATATTTCAACTGCATAATGTTTATGGTGGCTTCGTCCGTGGTGCTCACTGTGGTGGTTCTAAACTACCATCATCGGACAGCTGACATACATGAGATGCCTCAGTGGGTGAGTCTTAATGCAATTACTCCTTATCGACACGTCCTTCAAATAACCATTGACTGCAATGGACCCCCATGGCATCGTAAAAGGAATAAAGTCGTTCAGTGGGATGACATACATTCTTCTAATAAGCAGAATTATTCAGTTGGTATAATGAATTTATTTAATTTAGTTCACTGTTATTAGCATAGTAAAATGCACGTTCCATGGAATTAAGAACAATCCAGAATCAGAATAAGGTGACCAAACTCTTAAAAGGGATGTTTGACGTTTTGACCCATTAGTTTCTTTGTAGACGTCTCTCAGTACGCAACTCCCGATTTGAATTCAACTATGCCGTGTTAGGTCAATTTAAATTGTAGAAATACTGCTGAGATCTTGAAGAAACAGGATGAGATCACATTTTCTTGGGTAAGGAGCAAATGCATCACTCGAAAATTTAATTATTTTTCTATCTGTCAGATTTTCAAAGAAGACAAAATGGACATTTTGTTAGTGTTGCCAGGGTAGTCAATTTTTAAGCTACTTAGAGAGAACATCTAATGAGAGAACTAACGAAAATTGGACCTGTCGGATTAAACATCGCCGTGGTGGAAATTGGACCGATATTATCTTTAAAACATCAAATATTACTAACGTGACATAAAAATATTTGTTTCATGCAAAATAAAATTTGTTTTAATTTTTAAGTTCAAAGTTCATTAATTTAAGTACTCTTATTAAATGACCATTTACTTATCAAATCTGTTGTGTCAATCAATGTTTCCGAGTGTACAATAAAATCTTTTTCTTTTAAAAAAATATAATTATCTTACGTTATTTGTTTTATGATTATATTTTTCGCGATCTGGCAAACAGGCAACATAACGCGGCGACTTCGCGCATGCGCGCGGTAAAGGAGGGGAAATTGGGGTTTTTTTTCGATACAGTCCGATGTATTCAAATATGATTCTACACTCCTTCTGGACTATTCTCAATTCTATGGCACGTTCACTTTTACATTCGTTTTAATACTTATTTATATATTTAACATAGCCGTGTCCGGGTGAATGAATTATGTAGTTTCACACGTGGAAAATATAAAGCTCTTTTTTTGACCTAATAAAGCTTAGCCGAAAACAAGTGAGGGTTATCACTTGAGCCCTTACAGGGCACTGCAGATTGAACACACAGCTTTCTAGAATGAAAATTTCTGAAACTTCTAGATGTAGGTTCTGCAGTGCAGATGAGGAAACACTTAAACATATTATATGTGAATGAGATGCTTTACATCATAAAAGAAGCTTCGTCATCGGGGGACTACTGGTTAAACCTGAGGATGTTAAAGAGCTCGCCTCCTACTTAATAGCCCGATACTTTATGGATCAGGGCTTGGAGGGGGAGAGCTATTTACCGAGACCCGTCACAATAGATCTTCACAGGTCGCAGTGACGTCAGGAGCTTGCATAGCACTGATCCTCACCACTACTAAAAAGAATAATAATTTGGGAAATATAACCAGAACCCCGGACGAGTGTTTTCGACGCGATGGCTACACTCAGGTCAAAATACTGCAAAAGGAAATCGAGCGGAGATACGTCCGCCTCGTAGTACAGTGGTCGATGCGTTCGCCTACCATGCTTGAGGTCATGGATAGGATTCCTCACAGGATGGACGTGAAATTTTGGTTCCAAAGGTGGTTCTATAACTAATACTCTATGGTTACTGGACTGGAATCCGAAGCGTAAGAGTAATCACCTTACCTTCCATGTAGAAATGATGAAGAAACGCTGCAATTAGAGTATCAATGCCATGATAGATCATTTAAATCTTAGATAGCTCACTTTATTTTCCTTTTTTCTATATTTTTATTTCTTTAATTAACATTTATTTAATGCTGTTTTGATAACATTACCGTAATAACAAAAATGATTGAGGTATTTTTCTAAACGTGAATTAAAAAGCTCATAAATATAAGTCCTCCCTAAATAAAATCATTTTCACGCTTTTGTACTTTGTTTTTGGAAGCATTGGTGACTACACAATGCTTTTTATCCTATAGGTACTGATGCATTTCCTATATTATCCTTTTTTACCTACCAAACAATTCTTGTGACACCTTATAAATACATTGTCATGATATTTAAGTACTTATTAATATAACTTTTAAAAACACGGTGTAAAAACTATAGGTTTTACTGTTTTTTTCTGTACCATTTGAACCCTGAAAAAAGTCAATGCTGCAGTAAAGTTTATTTTCAAGGCAAGAAATGTATGAAAAGTACTTCCTGTATTAAGAATTTATCACGTACACCCCCAAGGGAACAATTCTCTTTTTATACTGCGGTTTCATTTGATATAAAGCACTTTTAGATAGGGGATGAAAAACTTAATCGACTTGTTGCGCTTTACATTACGTGGAAGGTGTTCGAATATGAAATAAATGTCATAAAATAAACGGACATGAATTAACACTATAATATTATTCAAAAGTCTGTTATGAAAGTATTAAGAAACATAATTGCCCATCTACGTAAACAATTACTATTGTTTTCCTTACTGAAATCAAAATATATGCACGAGTTCGCAACTTCCTACAGCAGAGATAATCATCCGACACGAGTGGTATTGTATTAAATAAACACATTGTACGGTATAATGGCACGAATATACTGGCTTGTATTTATGTACGTCTATCTACGGAGTCAAATATGCTTGTATATAAACAATAAACTTGGGTAGAAACTGACAACGACGAATGAACGAATGCGGAAACGGTTGTAATACATATACAATACTAATTAATCAGAAAGTTTAAAGACAGGAAACTATAATTTAGACGGAATACAGGCCCAGGAGTATATGTCTGACACGTCAGGAAATTTGCAATGTATTTTCCCATCCGCAAATTGCTTCTATTAATCTGGAACACTGGTACATTCCGTTTTTCCAGAGAAACATATAAAGAATTCCATTGTGCGAACAGAGTAAATGGTTTCTTAATACGGTGAAATATTTCATCTCCTTCAAGTATGTTACGCGCTCCGTTTCGAGCAAAAAGCGCTCGGATTCAACCGGTTGGATTTTGCATTGAAATACCTACCTGATATTCCACATAATTCGCTCTGGCATCGTTTTGCCAGAAATTCTGCGGAAGCTATTTGTCGATCTCCTAACTGCGGGATATTCATGAGGCGGTGACGATTTCACCAAACGGGCTATGGAAATTACGCTTCAACAATCCTGTGTTTTATGATCCGAAATGGCTCTGTTGAAAGATGATTTCTGACGGAGAACATTTTTCACGTCTAGTGCAATATGGTCACTATTCGTGAGATAAATGAGATCACATTACTAATGATACTTCATGTGCTTTTTCACTATTCCTCCGAGGCATAAAATGCCGCTGATTAAATTCGCGCTGTGTAATATTTTTAGAGATACTAATCTCTTTGACTCTTCGGGGCGTATTCCTATTCATTTTTAAAACAAAAAACCTTTTAGCTGAGATTTTTATGCCTCTGTTTATGTTAGAGGATTAAAAAATATTTTACATGCAGAAAAATACAACTTCAATAGAATTATAATTTTAAATTTTTTATTATGTTACTAAAGCGCAAATACTCATAAAACGCAATTATAAAGATTACTTTAAGTTGCGTCATTTTTCAATATATTTTCACATATTTGTAATAACTTGACATTATTTTTATTTATTGACACTTTATATACATATACAATAAATATACATATAAGGGCGGGCATATTGCCTTAAGGCAATTTCTTCCTACCTACCCAAACCGTTCAGTTTGAGAAAATTATAAATACATGGACATATTGAATCTTACAATTTTATACAAAAATTAAAAGCAAAGATTAACAAAAATAAATATATGTATAAAAAAAAAAAAAAATAACACTTTACTATGAAGAGAGGAGAGGGGATGGGAAGGAAAGAAGAAGGATAAAGGAACAATTCAAATATTTAGATAGTGACATTTCAATCTCGACTTAAATGTAAATAAAGAAGGGGCGTCTCTAACATTAGTTGGTAGATTATTCCACAATCGAGCGGCTACTACTGTGAAAGAGGAGGCAAAAAAATTAGAGCGATGACAGGGTATTAAAAGGGTTCTCTCGTTACTAGAACGAAGAGATAGTCCGTGTTGTGAAAGAGGTTGGATGAGCTCTCGCAGATAAACAGGCGAAGTGGGATTATTTAAAATATTGTGAAGAAGTGATAGAATGTGAATTATTCTCGTGTAATGGTGCACAAGACACTGTACATGCAGAACTGGGGCACCAATCACTTTCAGAATTTTTGCGGTGATTTATTTTAATATAACAAGATAAAAATTGAAAGTAAAGTATATGGGGAATATTTTATTGAATATATCATGCTTGGTATCCCTATGTGTTTACAACAACATTTCAAAAATGACGTGTTTGTATTAAATAACTTTTCTAACGTTGCAAATCAACAATAATTACCCAATAAATTCCATCGGTCGGAATTAACCCGAAGGCATCCTTAAGAACATTCTTGCCAAATAGCTTCGAAGTAAACCCAACTACTAACGTTACTAATTGATTATTGATAAGGATATAGAAAATTAATAAAGTCATTCTGCTATCAAACAATGGCGTAAAACCAAGTTGAAGAGTCGAGGAAAAATCTGATTTAAAAAAAAAAACATCCATGTAATATAATAATGAATGTGATAGTTCATATTTTTTATTACGTTATTTCAACGATTGGGAAAATATTTCTTAACGTGTAGTTAAAACAATTTTAAATTAACCACTGACGCATAGTAACATAGGAATAAAATATAGACTATCCACATGTAAGATATATAAAATATTACGTTGCCCTCAACAATATGAAAAAAAGCGATTACGATACACATGCTATAGGAAAATATCAGGTTTTTTAAATGTTTTGAAAGTAATAAAAGTCTGTAAATTACTTTCCCGTAAAAAAAAAATATATGTTAATTATTAGCGGCATTAATAATATTTTTAAATTTGTAATTTTGGATGCCCACAAAAATGGTCATTCCGTTAGCCACGCCGCGCCATCGGCGTCGTTCAGTAATACCGTTCAACGTTCATTGATTAAATTCCAAAAAGAAAGGAAAAAACAATGCAGAAATCAGAGCCGAACTGAATGCTGTTTATGGCAAGTTTACACCGTCGATATAACCGTTCAATTTTGGAAAGCAGAATTTGTTCGCGGTCGTCCGAGTGTTTTTGATGATTATCACTCAGGGCCCTCGAATGTCGTCATTACAACAGAAATCGTCAACAAAATCGTAAACGCTATCGTACACAAACATTTGGATCTGAAAAAGCTGTCCGCGTGATGGGTGCCGCGTTTGCTCGCTATCGATCAAAAATGCACATGAGCGACGGATTCGGAGAAGCTTTTGGCGAAAGTGAAACGTGATTCGAAGGATTTTTTTCATCAATACGTTACTGTTGATGAAACGTGGGTCCATCACTACACGCCTGATAGAAATGGACAGTCCAAGCAGTGGAGAAAACGTGACGAAGATGGCAAAGATAACCCGATCAGCCGGTAAGGTGATGGCGACTGTTTTTTGGGATGCAAAAGGCATTTATTTTTTTTACTTATCAAAGGGTAAAACAATAACTAGAGATTACAACGCAAATTTTTTACCGTTTCGACGCTGAACTGAAGAAAAAATTTCCTGGTTTGGCTCTCAAAAAAAAGTTATCTTCCATCATGTCAACGCAGCCACTCGCAGATCGGCCGTCGTGCAGTCAAAATTAAACCAATTAGGCGACAAATTGATCGATCACCCACCGTATTCAACAGATCTAGCCGCTTTCAACTTCTTCCTGTTCCCAAACCTTAAAAAAAATGGCTCGGAGGAAGCCGTTTTGCAACGAACGACGAAGTGACGACAGAAAATTCACACTATTTTAAAGAGCTCAAGCAAAATTACTTTTCGGAAGGAATAAAAAAATTGGAAAGCTGCCTTGAAAAATGTATTACCCTAAGATAGGAATACGTTGAAAAATAAATTATAAAAACAACAAAAATCGTGCGTTCTCTGACTAAGGCTAGCTGTCCGTCAAACGACCCTCGTATTTATCTTAAGTTAATTTTATACCTTTTTTTCATTTCCACGTATTTCTTCGACACTAGTTTGGTGCGGTAAAACGACTAAAAACGGAACGTAAAATTGTATTTGCTCGCCATTTACAATTCCGGGCGAATGAAAAACAAAACACCAACGGTAGACGCAGTAGCACTGTCGTCCAATCAGCGAACGTAAACACGAATGTTAGCGAATGCGATGGGAGGATGATTGGAAACATCATTAAAATTTGATTTCCCGTAAATGGAAATTGCAGGTGGTTCGAAAAGAAATTTGGCAACCGCGGAATTTCTCACTCTGCAATATCTGGCGTAAAAAGCTTTTTTCAAAACTGCCTTCAAAATATTAATATTATTTTGATTGGATCCAAATATTTACGTACAAAAATACTTTATTTTACCCGCTGGCAAGTTTTTCAGAATCATTATCCTTTCGGCACCCAGTATTGTATAGGGCACTGTATTAGTACACCAAATGGAGCCTATTTTGATTATTTGTTGTGTTAAGATGTTACTTGCTTAAGTTGTTGGTACGTTATTTATTGTTTTTTTTGTAATTTCTTTATTTGTATTACTTTGTATTCACATTATTATAACAACAACAACAACAACAAACCATCACGCCGTTTCCCCGTAGGGGTAGGCAGAGAGGATAGAACGCCATAACACTCTATCTTGGCATACAGACCTCGCTTCCTCTACATTCATACATCTTCTTATGCACGCACGCCGATTATTCCTACTTTTGACATGTCCATCTTCAAGTATTTGATGGACTTGATCGTGCCATGTCTTTCTCGGTCTTCCTCGTTTTCTGCATCCATCAACATTTGCATCGTAGATCCTTTTAGTCATTCTTTCGCTGTCCATTCGCTCTACATGTCCAAACCAACGCAGCACCCCTTTCTTGATTCTGTCAATAATGCATGTCTCAGCCTTACACACTTCACGGATCTCGACATTTGTGCACCTATCATACATCGTTTTACCACACATTCGCCTGAGGGATCGCATTTCGACAGCATTCAACCGACTTTCATCATTATTTTTCCAATTCCATACTTCGCTCCCATACATTAGAGTTGGAACTAGAACTCCGTTGTGAACTGCTAGTTTAGCCTCCTGCGATAAACATTTGTTTGCCAAAGTAGATTTTAGTGCACCGTTCACCCTGTTCCCGGCACTCACCCTCCTTTCAATATCTTTATCGGCCTTTCCGTCCCTAGTAAACATACTTCTCAGGTACACAAATTCTTCTACCTGATTCAGAATATCTCCGTTCACGCTGATCTCACATTTAGTTATATTTTCATCCCTTTCAAAACCATCACTTTCAATTTATCAACATTCATAAGCAAATCGCTTTTCTTGCATACCTCGTAGACTTTTGTTACTAAGAATTGAAGGTCTTCTTTGCTGCTAGCAAGAACATTATTATAACACGTATTTATATTTTTTTATTGTCATACAACAAATTATGTTGATATTGAAAATAGGTTGCGTTAGAACACGTATTTTTGTATCTAGCGAAGCCGCTATGAATATTACCTTTCAATTTGTTTTACGTGTAAATTTGTTTTGTTAACTACTTCATTTATAGTATATGCATTCATTTATGTTTTCTGTAATACTTGAACTTAAAAAAAACGCATCTGAAGTTTTTTTTGTCAATAAACGCCCATTTTACACTAAAACTAAAGGGAAAGTAATTAGTTTTATGCTACAGCTGCCCAGACCAGGGATAGTAAAATATGGCAGTTAAACACAATAAAAATAAATATTTCAACGATTCTGCTATTTTATGTTTAAACGTTTGATTTACAATTAAAAATAATTGATCGATATAATAAATTTAAATTTGGTGAACCGGGTTATTGTCCCGTGATTTTTGTCGTAGACTCACAAACGGTCTAAGTTTCGAATCTCCGCTCTTCTACTACATGGTTCTTATTTTTTGTAATGAGTTATTTACAACTCGTTGAAAATAGGCCTCTTATTAGGAATATTAAGAGAAATTATAAAAACGCAAATATTAATGTTTTCTTTAATGTAAGGATGCGGATCTTTTTATCGGCCATTTATCCATTGACAAAATAAATTATTGCTTGGGATACATTACTTAACGCACAACATGATTGAAAAAAGTTTGTGATTGAGATATTCCAAATTGATATTTCCAAAGCAAACGATTTGTTTACTATAAAACACCATCCACGATAATCGTTTTCATTGAACCTAAAGCTGTGTGTTAACACCACAAGAAATCAAAATATAATTGGTATTGAAAACAGTTTTGCTTCAAAACAATAAAATAAAAAAATTCAATACCACGAACCAATAAAAAATATGTGAGTATACAGTTTTAAATGTATTTTTTAAACTTTTGTAATAAATCGTATGAAAATTTCATTTTATCTGCCTATATATAAACAAACTAGGTAAAATAATTAATTGAATTAATGGAGTACTGAAATTTTAAGTGTTCAATTTAAAGTTCCATAAAAAGACATTTTGCACACTAAAGTAATTTAATATTATAATTTTTATTAAATAAATACATAAGTAATATTGAATACATATTTAATATGCGTACATATTTTTGTTTATGTAATTAATATTTGTTCAAACAAAGCGCCGAGAAACTGCAAGTGTCAGCTCTCTGTCAGCTGCGCATAGAGGAAAGTTATTACAAATATTTCTAAGGAATACAAACTCTATGCAGATTAAGGAGGGGGGAGGAGGATGTATGGACAGAGGCCCACACGTCGTCTCCACTCCTCAGGATCCCCTCAATGCCTCTGATTTTTACCAAAAAAAAATGTACTCAAACAATTAACATAAATAAACGTATCCAAATATACAAAATCATTTTTTTTAAAGTAAAGTAACATAACAAACATAACTTACACAAAAACATAAGTAAAAACACGAATATTTACAAAAAGAGAATGACTTTGGATAAAGAAGGACTCCCTGGGTGGTCAGATGCAGAGGATCCGAATACTACCCCCGTTAGGGGAGGACAAAACAAAAGAATGTGTGCGTTCCGCTCGGAAGGAAGCACAGTCCCAACTGAATGAGCATCCCACAGGAACAGTTGCCTGTCCCACCATATTTTCCCCACCTAGGCGTCCGCGCATCTGAAGAGCTCCCAACGCGATACCCAAGTCCGTACAAACTGACGGAAGAGTGCAAAATTCGTACTGTTGATCATCAGATCCACATTACACGCTGGTAGCATAACCCCTGTCAGACCATTCAGCATCTCATCTGATCACACAGTGCCACAGGATGTGTTCGGCCAATTGATGGTTATCTCAGCTCGAGACAGGGGCAAAACCAAGTTTATGAAGCTTGTCTCTAAACTCCCCATGCCCGAAACCATTTGTGCAGTATGATGAAAAAGCACGGACTGTTTACATTGGTCTACTGTGAGTTCTATTCAGTATGTCGCTCCCCTTCGCATACGCGTAACCTTTGTTTATCGTTTCATTACACACCGGACTAACTGAGCAGGACAAAGACAAGAGATAGCTCACGACTGGTAACATTAATAAAACGTTTTTAACATAAAAATAGCTATTTTAAACAAGTATTGATTAAGATAAAAACATTACTTACCGGTAAAAGGTTACCATCGGTTTTCCAGATGGATTTGTGCAGTATCTTAGCGTATTTTAGTAATTGCGAAGAGAAAAGTAGCCGGTCAACGCTCGCAACAGACTAAAGTCCGCTCTATCAAACATATGCTAATTAGCCGCAAGTTGAGGGAACATATTTCGAAGGCTCATGTTTACTCAAGTTATATTCAATGAGTAGAGTAGAAAATTGGTGACCAACACAACTGGTGACCTCGACAATAAGTCCCTCCATAGTGTTTTATCAAAGCGTTAGTATCTTATAAGAGGTCATCTCATCACGTTATACTAATTGGTCTTCTGTTTGATTTCTTTCGGGCGTTATCCGCCATAGGGAAACGGTTTCGTTAAAAGTATAAGTATCATCACAATAATTTTTTGGTGCATTAAAGATAAAATTATGTTGTGAAACAGAACTTGGGTACCAATAACCCCCTTTATAGTTTAGTTCTTTTAATTTATTAAATCAACGAAGTAAGCCGTAAATCTCGCCTGTGTGAACGATTTCAGCAAATATTTTCTGAAATGTTCTCTTCACGATTGGCGCAATAAATATTAAGATAGAAAATATTAGTAGGTAGGTTAGTGTTAGCCGTCTAAAGTCCGCCGTAATCGGGTATGAAAATATTTTCCCAGCCGATTATAGTTTGCGATAAAATATTATTCATGGAGACCAAAATATATGTAAAGCTTTTCTGATCCAATCGGGCTCAAATTGATTGTTGTTGAATAATATTGTTTGATTGTGACCGGTGGATCATTCAAAAATAGACGTTAAGACTGTAGAATCATCTTCCACCCAAAATAAAATATGTTTTTACAGCATCACTGCTTCAACCTCACCTGAAGAAATACGTCCTATCTCTTCGTTAAACAGTCATCTCTTCTTTTCTTGTAAGTGTCAAATATCGATTGAATTATTTTTACTTACATATTTGGTTGTTGATCCGTTTTATTTTGTTTTTTATTTATGTACATAGGTATTGAAACATAAAAAAAACAATAAACCCGCTGATGCACAAATAAAATTTGGATTCGAATTATAATTGTATTGTTGACTAAATTAGTATTCATTATATTTTTTAATAGTTTTATACTGTAATATAAAGTACCTACATTAATCAATTGCAAGTTAGTGTGGTTGCTAGCCATCTCGCAAGGTATCTGTTTTGAAATAGCTAGAAATAACTTCTAAACTTGGTTTTTTGTTACATTAATTTCAGTCAATATTTAAAAAAATATATATACATAAACCCTCTAAACGAAAACACAAAATTATACAGAAAGTTAAATTAATAAATTGAAAAATAATTTCATTCCTTTTTAAATATACATTATTGTGCATTTATATATTTTTTCAAATTTATTGGAGAACAGAAAATAAATTACTTTGTTTAGCATATGCATCATCATAATCATTTTCCTATCCGCACCCGGTGGTGCATAGGGCACTCTTTAAAACTCCAATTGAAGTGTATTTAGATCACAATTGTTACATAAAAGGTAAGGTGATTAGTCCTACGCTTCCGGTACCAGTCCAATAATAATAAAAAATTTAGCAGTACAGAGCCGCTGTTTAAACTAATATATCACATCCACCTCAAGTATGCTAGACAAATGCACTAACCACTACACAATGAGGTGAACTTACCTCCACTCGATTTCCCATTTGAATTGATAATAGTAAATATAATTTATTATTTTCACGAGTACAACGTATAAGTGGAGAGTTAAAGGTATAGTTTGCAGTCATGCAAATGCTTCAACTAATGTATGATTTAATGTTTTCAGATAAAATCCGTCTTCCTGCAGTGGCTTCCCTGGATGCTGGGCATGTCCCGGCCTGGGAAGAAGATAACTCGGAAGACCATCATGATGAGCAACAGGATGAAGGAGCTGGAGTTGAAGGAGAGGTCGTCCAAGTCTCTGCTGGCCAATGTGCTGGACATAGACGATGACTTCCGCCACGGGGGTGCTGGAGGGGGGCCCAACAGTGCTGCGTCTACGGGAAATCTCGGACCGGGGTAAGGTTTTTTTTTCATATTTCACCAGTTTTTTAAATATATTGGTGATAAATTTATTATTGAAATGTAAGGCAAGTGATAATTCAATCCACAAATTTGGAATAACTAGCGTCCAGTTTCATCGCTTTTGAGAGTGATATCTGTATTTTAAAATAATTGAATTGGATTATTACTACATAATTTTTAATTATATCAATACCTTTAAGACGATTTCTGTTTACCTACCCAAATCGTTTGATTAAAAAAAAAAACGCATGGTAATAAAGATATGGTTGGTATAATAAAACCGTTTAAATTTAATAAAAGAATGAACATTTAAAGATAAAACATTTTTTTTAAATATATAAATACCCTAAAAATTGTAATAAGAAATAAATTAATTAACAATAGTGTTTCAGTGATTTTTATTTGATTTATTTATTAAAAGAAAACAGTAGCTATTGGAACAAAAAAATACAATATTTAAAAATAAACTAAAAGTATAGGTCAATTGAAATACATGTGAAATCGGGTTGTGGTCCCGTGGCTAGAGTTGCGGACTCACGGGCCAGAGATCCGAGGTTTAAACCCCACTCTACCCCAACTTGATTTCCATTTTCTAATGGAAATCAAGTTGGGAGTTATTTACAATTCGTTGAAAGTGGCCACCAAAATTGAAATATTTGGGTAAATTTTAAGAACGCTATTTTTTCTTTTTACTTTAAAAAAAGCAACTCCGTATTATTCCACTTGCAAAAAACAAATAAAGCTACAATAATGAAAAACAACATAATAATATTTTATTTTTTTTGTTGACTGTCTATAAAAAAATGCTTTTGTCAGCCGATGCACACGAAGTAACTTCAGATCGGCCTTCCTTCCTTCAAACAAGAGAAAATAAATATAATATAATATGAAAGTATGCAAAAAAAAATAAGCATGAAAAACCTTTTTAAATAGGTACTGTTAGATTAAATGAATAATTTATTATTTTTTTTAATTCGATATTTCAGTAAACAAATAGGTAAAAGACAATAATTAATCAAAGCTAAGAGCTTCTTATGTAGATGAAAAAATCCACAGTGAATATATAATTTCAGTCAGCACGTCTGTAAGAATATTTTTTCCCCGCTTTTTTACAACTTCTTCAGAAGTACAGATATTTTATAATAGTACTTTACAAAGGGAGGCAGCATTTTCAATTATTAAATTCAACTCCCCTATTTTCTCTTTCGTTTCCTTTAGGCACGCCCATTCTCAATCAAGAACTGATAAGAATCGTCACTTTTCCCAACTACTTTCCAGAATACTTATTTTTCATAAGACTATTTTTTTCTTTTTACACTAAGCCCGTTATTCATTACTTGCGTATAAAAAGACTTTAAAAGGTGGAAAAGAGGCCTATTTGGAATTTATCTTGAAGGGCTTTTTACTGGAACTATTCACATAAAACTTTACCAGCCGTGAACTCAAAGTGTACAAAGTAGAACCTTCTTGCCTGTGTAATAGAGGAAAAAAGCATCTCCATTCATCAAAGTTAACCCAATAAAATCCCCGCAGGTGCTCATAAATGTCTCGAGTCATTAAACTCATTATGCATATTTATTTGCAACATATCTGCACCTAAAAGTAAATTATCTACCTTCATGAGTTATGTCATAATTTTTGCTAAGCAGTGAAATGTACAACTTAATTATAAATGTTTCTACCTATTACTCCATTTATAGGTACTAACACGCCTTTAAGTTTGAAGTCAAATTGACGGTTTTGATACTAATTCAAATGTTTTTTTAATTTGTCAATATGGTATTGATATTCAAGTCAAAGAATAAAATGTCAAAGATTTACATAGCGATATCTTAGTAGAGACAGGTAGCTCTGCAAATAAATAAATATTAAATTTAAACATTTGTAGAAACAAAAATAATATGTTATATATATTAATAAAACAATCAAGTTATTATTGATTCGTCGGTACATCTTTATTGTATATATTAAAGATAATGACTGTTTGTGTGTCTTTAAAAGACTTAATAACTACTGGACTGATTTACATGCGGTTATTTACAAAATGAAAATTTTTGCGCTGGGCACGTTTATAGCTCTTTAAATCTTCAATTTAAGATTAGAAAAAATTTAGGAGCGTGAATGTTTTATTTTTTGACCTACCAGGTTTGCATTCGACAAGAATGCATTTATTAAAAAAAATTGGGAAGATGTTATTTTTTAGTACCTACATAAAAAAACTTACAAAAATGTTAACAAATAACATACATTTTTTGTGGATCCCAATTAGATTATTACCTTAAATTCCGTATAATTTCTACCGATGTATTTTTTAAAACTGGATTTTAGGTACTGCTTAAATAATATTAACTGATTTTCAATACATTTTTGAAAATCGTACATTAAATGCACCCCGGTTAATAAAAAGAGCAGAGTTTGACATTTCCAAGAATAATTCCATATTTAAATAGGAATTATTTTAAGTTTATGAATTCAACCATAAACAAGAACCTAGGTACCTTTTTACCTATGAAAAGTTACAAGATATTTTTTACGTTTATCAGAACGGTTTTTCCACGCTTTCACGACACAATCAGGCATTTTGTGACTAAATGTCAAGACTACGTCAAAGCCCTGCTGGCGGTTAAAGAACGACTAAACAAGCGTTGGGCATGACTGTGCGTTTGGGCATGAGTTCAGTGTCATAATTTTAAAGGGTTCAGGGTGTGTCTATGTGTATTAATATGACGATGGTTTCATTTAAGGGCTCCAAACCTATTTCTTTTGTTACATAAAATAGTAATGAAGAATAGTTTTGTAAGTACACTTAATAATGTTTAATTTTAAGGGTTAACGCGGTCAGATTTTTCTTCGCAAAAACGTATTCCCGTGTTTTCTCTCTGGATTATGGCACTAGAGCGGTGACTTTTTACAAATAAACCATTGGCGTGCTATGGTTGGTATGTTTTTTTTTATAAATGGATTGTTATGGGAACTAGAACCATCCGAAAACCCGTAGAAACGCCAGATTTATCTGCTGTCTTCGGGCGCACGCAATTAAAATATGATAATTATTTTTGAAAAACGCAAAACGTTCTAATACGGAAAATTTTATTTTGATACCCTGTCTAAAAAATAACAAAATCGGTTTAGTTTTGATGTGCGGAAAACGGGACAGTGATGTGTCGATTCTAACAAAAGGTCTGACATGCAGTTGTATTTTTTGCACAGTATTATGGAGGCATTTGCAAAACAGTGTCAGGAAAACAAATACCTATTTAGTTTAAATACCAATTTATCGAAATTCCCTGTCACCGCATATCCTCACAATTTATGTAATCCAAAACACAACAATAATAATGTAATACAATAATTTATACCAAACTTTTGATTGTGTTCATTTAATATATAAAGGAGTATGTATTCAAATCTAACAATAGCAAAGCATTGCCGGGTTCAACTCGTCTCATATAAATGCAAATAATATTAAACTAGAATAATAACAAAAACAGGAGACTCAAATCAGTGTTTGATTCAAAATTAATGTCCTAACCTGGACCGGATAAATAAATAATACAAATGAAATGTAAATCATATTATAAAGAAATAAAAATTGATTTCGTGATTATTTTTACATTAAAAGAGCAATTAGCGAAGCCTTGCCATTGAGTCCAAAACACTCGTCCAGGGTTCTAGTTCTATTTCACAAATACACTTAACTGTATTATTCGTTCACTTAGACACTGTCAAAACTTTAAGATATCTCTAGCAGGCAGATATACGCCCCCTTTAAAAAAACAGTTTCTGTTGAGATCTATCACACGTTCAAGAATATTTTATTTTTCTACTCTGGACTGTCGCGGTTTCTCACCCATTTTCAAATTTCAAGAGCTGATTTATTTATTAAGAACTCCGTAAGCACCCGCAGGAAATTTGGTTTTTGATGAAGAGCTGATAAAAATTAGGACCCTTATAATTGGAAAGTGTCACCACACTACCACCGCGCGCCACCCGCAAGCTCTGGGGAGGCGGCATGCTTCGATACGCGTACATTTGTAAGCTCCATAACGTAAAAAATAAGAAAAAAGTTCGTGATTTTTACGGTTTTATTACCGTTTGACATTTAGATCAGAACCAATGTTGATTTATTTGTTATACAAACGGCCTTAACCATAACAATAGTTCAACAATGTTTGAGTTTGTCCAAATGCTTGCAGACTGGCTGGATTTCCTCCCCATGGAGTTGTTGATGTTTAAATTTATTGCAACAGAGAGAGAAAACATCATTGAGAAGGGAATATGGAAGTCTAGGCATTTACAAGGCTTATGGCCTTTCATTGGCCGGTTTAAGTGGCCACTTTACACACTGTGTAACATTCACCGTTCTGCCCATGTTTAAACATCCACATTTCCTCAACTCTTCCATGTTCCAAAAGAATTTAACAAATATTGATGTTCAAACATAGGCAGAATGGTGAATGTTACACAGTGTGTAAAGTGGCCACCCTAACCAGCCAATGACAGGTCATAAGCCCTGTAAATGCCTAGACTTCCATATTCCCTTCTCAATTATGTTTTCCCTCTCTTTTGCTATAAATTTAATAGCAATAGTTATATGAAGAAATATATGTACTAGAAACTGAATAAAAATAAAACAAAAATATGTTGCAAATACAAACAAAGGCATTAAAATAAAGGTAAACAATATGTTATTAAACGCAATAAACGTATAAGACTTCGAGCTAAACAATGCAAAGTTATCTTCATCCAACACTGTTTTAGTGGCGCAGAGATCTACAAAAAGCCGTATGATCTATCCCGAAGAATTCCAAGTTGTGTGATGAATTGATTAATTTACACATTCTGGACATTGGGGCATAATTACAAAAGATGCTCTTAGAAGATTTGATAAGTAGCAGATTTTGTCTTCTGGTGACGTGATTGGGAACATGAAAAAAAATGATTGCAATAGAGATAGGACATCACTTATAGCATAAGTAATTTGAAAATGCATATAAGGTCCATCTCAGTTCAATGTTTTTTCAATAAAGATAGATTAAAAGATTGCTCTATTTCAAAATAGTAAATTATTACTCCTTTGCAATCCGAACAACCATGCCACTTGTGTGTTCGACAAACTCGATTTAGTCAATATGAGTCCTATAGAATGGTGACCAAATCTACAGTAACAGTATTATCAATGTGTTCACGATAGAAGAGTTTACTATCTAAAGCGATGTCAAATCCTTTATTTACGAAACCATAAGGTGAACTATGTTTTATTTTGTAGTTGAATTGTAAAACAAATCTAACATTGTTATCATGTTTGTATACCGCACTTCCGAAGACGGCAGAAAAAACTAAGCGCTTTTAAGGGTTTTTGAATGGTTATAGCTTCTATAACACAATAAAAAAAAACAAATAACATGCCAATTGTTGGAAAAAAATTATTGCGCATTGCAATTCAAAAAGAAAAAAACTAAAATACGTTGGTATGAATAAAAGTCAGACCACGAATCCTCTTAAATGAATTTCATTCATCGGCCTTGACAAGAACAACGTTTTTGCTGATAAATCGTGCTCCGTTTGCAAGAGGTTTCACGTTATTAATTATGAACAATTAAAAATAATAATGAAAGTATTTAGGAGGGCAGCGGCTGAGATTTATATTATAATCCTGGGAGCAGATTTAAACAAAATGTTTGGAAGTAATTACATTTACAGTTGTTTCATTAGATCGCTGACCCTTGTTTTACTGCTCAATGGTAACATAAAAACAAACTTCTGCTACGCGATGTTTGTTTTCCATAAAAGTCACGTTTGTGTAAAGTTTTCGAAAACGTGCGTTTTGTTGGAAAACTCTAATGGGGTTTGGAAAATAAAATATCAAAAACAAATAACCAACAGCAAAAAAATTATCACGCGTTTGTTTATTTATGATATTAATATATTGTTTTATGCCAATAAAAAAGTTCAGTCTTACGGAAAATTTCATATAAAAATGTATTCTTAAACAAAACATTGTAGATCGAAGATTCTTGAAAAGGTATGAAAAAAATAAAATATTCATTGAAATAAAAACGAACAATTCTGAACGACGTCACTTGTTCTTCCAAATAAACCGATGGTAAAACAGTTCCGCTAGATTTCCGATTCACGGTAAGTCAACTAACCAATCAGCAAAATTCATCGAGAACACTGCGTGATATCGCATGATTGGCCCATTTCACACCACGGCAAAAATCTACACGGCATAATAAAATACAAAACGGTGGATTGATATTTATTGTTTTAGAATTATAAACTTATTTTATGCCTGGCCAACGCAATAACCAGTACACCATGAGACCGATTAATCCCCAGTTAATTTTCTTTTGAAGAAATTTTACCCGATAGTACTTACTATATTTAAATAATGATTTCGATAAAATTATCATGAAAATCTCTTTTGTTAAGTTTTACTTTATTAGTTGAATCGGGTTGTGGTCCCGTGGCTAGTGTTGCAGACTCACGGATCAGATGTCCGAGGTTCAAACTCCACTCTACCCCAACTTGATTTCCATTTTCTAATAGTCAGTTATTCACAACTAGTTATCAATGGTCAGAAAAATTGAATTAGTTAGGTAAATTAGAAGAACGCCAATATTTAAAAAAATATATATGCAGGGTGTTTATTAAAACCTGTCACATCCGAAACCACGATGATCAGTATGAGCAAAAAGACATATTGGTTTATTAATATACATTTTTAGAACGAATAATTTTAAAAAAAAGAAAGCAAATGGTTGCTTACTTCTGCTTACGAGAAACGAGGGGGGAGGGGGGAGTCTGATACACCGAAAACCGTGCGACTGCGCTCCCTCGCTTCTCTCTTGCAGAAATAAGCAACTAATTGTTTTTTTAAATATTTTATTTTTAAAAATCTTTGATTTAAATATTTATTTTAAATATGGTAATATGTCTTCTTGAGGGTTTAAAAAACACCATGTATATTAACCAAGGCGTTTTTAAAAAAGTTTGGAGTTTTAAAAATAACGAAAAACATAAATATTTTCAAATTGAAATAGGTACTAACGAATCTAATAAATGTCAATCCACTATAGTTTTACCGTGCCGTTTAGATTAAGATAATACGAGTATGTGTAAAATAGGTTATTCTCCGTCGGGTTATCACGCGGCTTGTTTTATTTATTTGGAAATTCGTGTAATAATGAACCGACGGTAATTGTATGAAGAACTTACTAATCTTTATGAACAATTTATTTTAAAAGGTTTCAAAGTAGAATATTTCATCGTCCCTAGACCTGAACCGCAAAACTAATTATCTTACATTAATGTAACAAAAAAATATATCAAGTTACGCAGCGGTTGGTGTACCGATGCAGCGCCCTATGCACCATTAGGTGGGCAAAAGGGATAATGATGATAATGGAAATAAAATTATCAATTACTTAGTAAACATCAAAAATATATTAATTATTCGTTGTGGTCCAGTGGTACACATTGTTTTGTACTTACCGATCAAAATCCAAGGTTCGAAATCCCCTACTAAAACTCTATTACCATTTTTCCAGCTCAAGTTATCTACGACCTTTAGGAAATTATCCGAAAATAGGGAAATATCACATACTACGATTACCAATAAAAATATATTGAATGGATTTAGAAGAATTAATTGTATTTTCAAAACCAATATGGATATTTTAGAGAAATGTTTTCATACATATATATAAAAAAGAAATTCAACAACAATATGTTAGCAGAAAAACGCGACGTGTTTGGCTTTGGTTGTTATGACGTCAAGATTCATGAAATTTTCCTACGCAAATTTCAATGGCAGGAACAAATAAACATGAATCGTGACGTATTAGGAGCGTGGTCAATGGAATAACCGTTTTTGCGCGAATTTAAAATTACTAATTTAAAAGTATTTTTTTTGCTACGAATAGTTAATAAAATATTTTTTTTACTGGACAGTATTTCATAGACCTTTATTACCTAAAAAATGTTTTAAAAAATACGTGATATTTCCCTATTGAAATATTTGGGTAAATAATTAAAACGTTTATCTATTTTTTATTTAGAAAATAAATAAAAGTCACGGAGAACTTTTTGAAGAAAGAAATAAATGTGAGAGATAGATATATAGATTTATAGAACTTTGTAATTGGCTAGCTGAAGATATAACTTTACACATTGAAACATCCACCCCTTTTTGGTTAATCTTTAACTAACCAATCTGAAGCGCAATTAATCAATTTAATGTAACTTCTCTAAAACACTATTATTTCAATATGAGAAGATCTGTGATTTAATCTTGTTTAACTTAAGTCTCATTGACATTAATATTATTTAGTCTCATTTTGGAGACTTACTAGCTCCATATGTATCAATGCAGTATTTATTGATCACTGTAAAAATGAAATAGGATAAAATTCATAAGTTAAGTATACCTTGATAAAGAAGCTTGTGTAGCTATGAAACCGATCGGTAGAATAAAAAACAAGTGGTCAAAAACAAAGTTGTTTTAAATTAATTTTATTATAATGAATAAACCATAAAGTTAGTGCTTCAAATGAAAATTTTATATTAGATTTTTTTTAATGTATTTTGATACATATTTTGTTTTTTAGTACTAATTTTTGACCAAACTTTCTTTTGACCAGTGTGTTTTTTTGGTTAGCTGGAAGATATTGCTTTTAGCAATAAGTAAGCTAAAAAATTAATTCTTGGTACTTGAAGATTTAAATAAATAAATAAAATACGCTGAGGTTTGGTTTCAAAGTTTATCATCATCATTCCCTTTCCGCACCTAATAGTGCGAAAGGCACTGCATTGGTACACCAATCGCAGCCTATCTTGTTAATTATTTTTTTCATGAAGGTTGTGACGAAATTATTTGTAACTATAATATTATATTATGTTGAACCTCCCTGTTTTTAAAGTCACATATTTTCTGAACCACCTAAGATTGCTGAGTTTTAGGTGGTTCAAAAAGAAGTTTTTTTTAATAACATTCCGTTAAATATTAAGATTTCACGACAGCAAACAAGCATCTCAGATTAAAGTCACCATTTGCAAAGTCGTAATGAACGAATTTTTCTAACTTATTTTTATCATATCTCTCCCTTCAACTTGCTAAAAACAATGACTGTCGTTTTTACAAAATTACGAATAATTTTTATAGCCTGACTTCCTATAATCCCTGAGGAGCCAGCGCAACACACTTTTCGGGAGACGTTCACGTGAGTAACACCGTGTGAACGTCCGAGTTTGTCCGACAAAATTGACTATTTCAAACTCTACAGACTTTATGAAGAAATTTATATTTTAAAGTATTAACTGTATTTTATAAAATATTTCCTCGCGTGCCGTGCCGCATTGTGTACATACGCACGCATTGTCCACAGTGTAGTGGGACAGTTATTAATAATCGTTTCATGCTAAGTAAGAATGCGTCAAAACCTTGGGTATAGGTGTTCCGCAATTCACTCATTGTCTGTCAATTATTAACCCAATCTACGAACTCTTCCGAGTTCCCTGGTGAACTACAACAGCAAACCGTACTTTGCCATGGCCCTTGGTTGATGTCTGCGGGTACTGTGCAGTTCAACTCCTGGATGTGTTTTTACCTGCACCTTCCATAATGTCCGCCAGAACATGTTATGACAGGGCGCGTCGTGTCGGTGGACGTTTCTTATTTGTCGAGTGATTAAAGACCAGCTCAAGGTAACCTCTTCAATCATGTACATCATTTGTCCATCGTCACATCACGTCTAGTAAAACATCCTTTAGGAATTTTATAATTACAGTTCAACTTAGGATGCACTTCCGTAATTATACAGCTCGTAACTGCCGAACCCCTTTGTTATTAATATTATTTTAGTATATTAAATTAAAATGTGATTTTTCTCAAGCCTGGGTGCTCTATGATGTAATTTACCACTGTAATTAAGGCCTCCTGGCCTATTGTGGTGCAAAAAAATGTAATGTTAAAAAAATGCATTTTCCTTTAATTTTAATTTTAAGTTAATTTTTAATATAATTTTTTTTATTTGGGAAATCAACAGTTCTACATACATATTTTTAGTTAGCAAACAGAAATAGTGTATAAACTCAGAACTAATAACAGATTTCCACATAGTATACAAATTTAGTACAGAAAATATATTACATATCAAATAAATACATACAATTTATACATTTAAAAATGTTATTTTCATGTAGTCAATAATCAAATATTTTTTAAATATTTATTTTAAGAACATTAAGTCACTGTAAATTGGGCGGGATTAGGACAAGAATGCTTGAAGAGAGGATAAGGAGGGGAAGGGAGATGTACATATTTATTATTATAATGTCTACTAAGTTACATAAAGCATTTTTAGTGTAAATTTTAAATCTGACAGAGTGATGTTTGTGTAATCTATATTTTTAAATTTTGTATTGTACATTGAAAAAGTCCTACGAAAAAAAGCATTTTTAAGATACGATGTTTTACTTATTGGTACATGAAACAGTATGTACTTGTGAAACAATTTCGGATCAACAGCCCAAGAAAGACCCCACCCGTGATGAAAAGAGTTATCATGTCGGCAGATTTTAGGATAGTACAGAGGTTGAGTAAGCATTCACTACCCTCCATTTTATATCTCACTGCGGATTCCAATACCTTTTTTATAACCTTGCAAGGTAAGGTGATTAGTCTCACGCTTCGGGTACCAGGATTAGGAAATATTTTTGTATGAAAAGACCGTTTAAAATACATATTTCATATCAACCATGCCAGGAATCGAGCCCGAGACCTCTTGGCCGACACAGTTAGCATGTATAAAAACCTACTAAAAGTTTTTTTTAACTCGGGGGAAAACCACTCTTTTTTTAAATATCAACCAATGAAACAATTTAAAGGAATTAAAATGAACAATATTTTGAGTTTGTCCAAATTTTTGTAGACAAGGACTGGATTCAACTCCCTGGGGAGCTGTTCATATTAACATATTACAACAGAGATGAAGAACATTTAAGAGAAGGTAATATAGAAGTCCAGGCATCTACAGGGCTCTTGACCTGTCAATGGCTGGTTTAAGCTTCACAAACATCAACAGATGAAAGAATTGAAGGAATATAGATGTTCAAATATAGGCAGAATGGTGAATGTTACACAGTGTGTAAAGTGGGTACTTAAACCAGCCATTGATAGGTCATAAGCCCTGTAGAGGCCTGGACTTCTATATTACCTTCTCTAAAATGTTCATCATCTCTGTTGTAATATGTTAAGGAATTAAAATAGTTTCATTCGTATGTATCATGTCTAATGTGGATAAGGAAGATAGAAAAAGACTTTTCTCGAGTCAAACATTCTAATTGATTTTTTCTCAGTATGGCTTATAACGCATTTAGAGGGTTTTATGAGTATATTTTATTTTATTTATGAAAATGTACAATACAGCACTACTGCCAATTACAATATGTATAAATAATAAAATTTAATTATTACAAAAACACGTTTAAAAATTAAAACAATAGTTAAAAAAGACAAATAAGTCAATAATACAAATATGATACATAGAGAGGAAGAGTCTAAAGCTGGTAATCCCAGAATGGAAAAGATCCACTTCTCTCGGTAGGCTTTTTAAAAGACCAATCATTCTCCCCACAGGCATCATCAACGGTAAATCTGTCCTGCATTCTGGAAGAACAAATAAAAGTCTGTCTTGCCAAGCTCTGAAATAGTTGCTCGGTACATGTAATTTTATGCGCTTCAAAATGTCGGGATTATGAATTAACCCGTTTAGAAGTTTAAAGGCCATTATAAGCGAGGCAATGCTTCTCTTCTGGTCCGCAAACTTGTGATACCGAGCATAACTTAAATGAACAATGATGGGAATAGCAATGAGTAGTATCCATACTCTCTCATGCAGTGGTAATGAAGATACTTCTGTGTTCTTTCAACCAATAGTGAGAGAGTGGCTACATAAGGCCTCCACACCACCGCACCACTCTCCAGAATGCTACGCACTAAAGTTGGATTCAAAAGTTTGATGGTATTCAGTTCTGCGAAGTGTTTAAAATTATGTATCACAAATCCCAACATCTTGGAAGCTGAACGTCTCATATTGACAATGTTACTATAAAACGTTAATGAGGTATCAAAGGTCACTTCCAGGTCTTCGGTTTCCGAGCTTTGCTGAAAAGAAACATCAGCCATCTTATGGTTACAATACAGATTATGATAACTTCTAGTGAAATACATTACCAGACTCTTGTCAATATTAAAATCTGGTTTATAATTCTTATTCCGGTAAAGAATTTCATTGATATCCTGTTGCATCATTGCACAGTCGTTAACGGAAAGAATAATAGAATATTATTTAAGGTAATCAGCAAAAATACAGACGATACACATATTACGAGTTAAAGACACCGTGTAAACACAGTGTCTTAAAGCAAGTCTTTGTTTTCTTTCCTAAAATTAATGGACCACAATATTATTGCTAGTAGCAGAACTTATATCTCCCTACTCCGTACTTAGCTGCAGGCGTCGAGTTGTTATCATAATTAAATTGGATCTGGCTATGAAACATTATGATACTGAAAGTTTCTTACATAAGAGAAATACTTCATATTTCTCAATGTAGTACTTGTAATATAAACTTCCTAACTTTAATATAACACACGTACGTATGTACCAGCACTCAAATTATAAGTAAGCTATTTTATTATGAATAAACTTTGTTAAAATACTTCTTCGTTACAAGATCGTCGAATAAAATCCGATGAGGCATTTTTATCCACAATTCAAATTCAAAATATTTTTTTAGATACTGCTGATCTATTTAACTTCGCGTGTTCAAACACACCATCCAGAACCCTTGTGTCAGGTTTTTCAAACAAATAAACATGGAAATATTTATTGTTTTCGATCTTCTTTATCCAGAATACTTATGTTATCATCCTTCATATTATCATTACCTCTTAAAAGGCTTTGCTAAAAAAATCTTTTGGGAACAGTGCTGTAACGTCGTGTTACATTAACCAAAAGACCGAATATTCTGAAGTTCAAACATTAAAAAAAAACACTGAGACATACTGTTTAACAATTCCTTTTCTATAATTTAGGCCAATTCTCTAACAGTTACTATGAAAACAAATCAAAAATCATAATTACACTTTTCATTTAACTAGCGTAAGCTCGTTCGCACCGCCAATAACCGAATGGTTTAAACGAATGAGAGAAACACACACGAACAATGTTTTCCTTGTCTGCATGGTATATGTATCTATCGTTATATCTGAATGCTGCTGACTCTTTCACACATACACTGGCCACAGAACAGCGTCTCTGTCTTCTTTGTGGTAAGTTTTATTCTCGTGCTCTTTCTCATACAGAAAAACAGATTTATTTTTATATCGACATCACTTGCATTCATTTGATTATTCTTCGCATAGCAAGGATAAATATTTTTTATACAAAAATCCTGCATATTTTTGCAAGTTTTACTTTCCCAATCTGGTGTAAAAATGTCTGTTTGAAGATTACAGAAAATACGATTTCATATTTTTTTTAAATAAAAAAGATATATCAAGTCTTGTATTCTATATGAACTCGTGTCGTTTCATAGCCAAACAAAAGTTTACAAAACTTAGGATGTAACCATATTCTTGTTACTTATAGGTCAATTGGTGTCATTTAAAAAAAAATATCTTTAAACACATTTTAAGTAAATTTAAAAAAATATATTTACATTTTTTGATATACCTACGTTCTATCTTGTTTTATATATTATATTTACTGACAATATTTTGAGTTTGCCAAAATTTTTGTAGACAAGGACTGGATTCAACTCCCCAGAGAGTTGTTAACATTAATATATTACAACAGAGATGAAGAAAATTTAAGAGAAGGTAATATAGAAGTCTAGGCATCTACAGGGTTTATGACCTGTCATTGGCTGGCTTAAGTGGCCACTTTAAATCTGTATAACATTCGCCATTCTGCCCATACTTGAACATCCATATTCCTTCGATTCTTTCATCTGTTGATGTTTGTGAAGTTAAAGAGCTGAAACCTTTATTTAAGTGGGTGAGATTCATCTAATTTAATTATTTCACCTACATACTAGGCAACGCCTGAAAAAATTTTTTTTTCAATTTCTATACTTCTTCATAGACCAGCTGAATTTTCAGCAATATTTTGAATATGTCCAAATTTTTGTAGACAAGGACTAGATTCAACTCCCTAGGAGCTGTTTATATGAACATATTACAACATATATAAAGAACATTTTAGAGAAGGTAATATACAGGTGGCTTACAGGTGGCTTTGCAGGTGGCTTTTTTTTTCCACCACAACATGCCTTGATGCCCAATTACAGTGGTGAATTAGCACAGTACACCCAGGCTTGAGAAAAGTTATATTTAATTTGTGTTCTCACCGGGAATCGAACCCAGAACCTTCCGTGTGTGAGTCAAGTGTCTTAACCACACCACGGAGGCCGCCCTAGGTGTACCTAAGTCTAGGCATCTACAGGGCTTATGACCTGTCGTTGGATGGTTTAAGTGGCCACTTTACACACTGTATAACATTCACCATTCTGTCCATATTTGAACATCCATATTCCTTTAATTCTTTCATCTGTTGATGTTTGTGAATTTAAAATGGCCACTTAAACCAGCCAATGAGAGGTCATAAGCCCTGTAGATGCCTAGACTTCTATATTACCTTCTCTAAAATGTTCTTCATCTCTGTCGTAATATGTCAATTATATTTTCTGCTTGGTTTACTCGAGTGTTATATTAATGGTTTTATTTTTCTTAAGTACTTACCATATTTACGTAACATATCATAAAAATGTCTATAGGGCTAAAAAAAGAGAACAAAGAGAATCCCACGGTAACAGTATTTATAGTCTAATAAATAACTTATACGAAACCCAAGAAAACGCTTTACAAATAAATAAATAGGGACAGGATGATTTTTTTTTTTAATCATCGCTATCATCATTGCTTTTCCGAACCTGCATGGAGCCAAAATGGTGCATGTGGTCCTGAATTGGTATATTATTACTTTTTTCTTTTTTTAAAAAGTTTTATTCATTTTAAAAAATGAGTAACATAAATAATTGTATTTTTGCTCCCGCAAAGCCAAAGCTTGTCATTTTTATCTTAAATTTATAAGTAAGTACATAGTTTGATAATAAATGAAGAATAAAATATATTCATATGTACACTTAAGTTTTACTTGCTGTTTTGTTTTTGTTTTTTACTTGAAAGCATATCAGTCATATTAATATATTGATATGACCTTAAGCGTAATCATTATGACGATTATTATTTTATAATCATCTTTACAATTACGCTTAAGGTGCCCGTCTAGGGTCTATTAATATTGCAATGCAAAAACACCTTGCATAATAATTAATGCATGCCAAATTTAAAAAAAAAGTTGACATGTACAAATTATTATTGAATAATTTATTTCATTGGGTGAACAAACAGTATTTACATAAATATAATTTTTTTTTTGTATATTAGTGTAGGACACTCATGTACAAACCAAAAAAATTGCTTACGCCATAGACAATAATTCAAATTAAGTTAAATATAAGAAATTAAAAATATGTATACAATAATAAAATTAAAATTATAACAACGATTATCGATGTCGGCCTCGTTGTGCAAGGGTCAGCGCATTTGCCTACCATGAAAGAGGTCTCGGGTTGGATTCCCGACGTGGTTGATATGAAATAATTATTATAATGGGTGTTTTTACACTAAAATATTTCATTGTCCCCGGACTGGTACCTGAAGCGTAATACTCTTACCTTCACGAAACAAAAAATGGCCAAGATACGCTGCAATTATTGTACTAATGCCGTGCATTATGGACCATTAGGTGCGGAAAGAGAATGATGATGATGATTATTATAAGTTAATAGATACGTTACAGTAAAACTACAATCATACGGATCAATGAGTGCCAGACGTTATCGGATAGTTGGATTGACCATGGTAAGCCAATGTTGAGAAAGAAAACGTAAAATTTACTGTTGAGATCATTTTTATTTTGTTTTTTTTATTAATCCAGCGAATTTGAATCACACGAAAAACTTAAAAATGTCTAGCAAAGAGCGGTCTGGTGGGCTGCGGAGCCGTGCCGGGCGCCAGCCACCTTTTTATTTGTTTTTATTTATTTACGGACTTACTCTGTCCATTTAACAATAACAAACACATTTCCTCATAATACGCACAGGTACTACTAAAATAAAATACAAATAAATAAAATCAAAGGTAGGACAACAAATGAAATAATAATTACTACCTCAAGATCAGATCTGGTTTATCTTAGTGATTGTTTAAATTTCGAAAGATTTACACCAAAAAAGTCCAGATCTTGTTTCGAGTTTACAATGCAACATAATCGAAACATTGGTGCATATATAATATTAATATTATTAAAACGGCTAACGTATTTTTTATTTCCTGATAACGATCCGGACATTTGGCAATCTAGATGACTGGGGTTCAGATAAACGAAGTTCTACTGTACATGTAAAATTATTTATAAGATAATTTATATGTACATCTTCAAATATTTTTTTTATGGAGATTGGTCAGATTCCCTAATATATGAAGAAAATAACATCTTAATTAGCCAAAGTATTGTGGATCTAGTTAACCGCATGTGAGTTAATTATCCACATATCGTATGTAGTCAAGGACGTAATCTGTAGATGAGAGGTACGCGCTGCTAATCTCCGTAAAGCCGCCGCGTCCTCTAATTATTCATGATAATCAACTAGTCTATGTCTTAACTAGCTACTTTACTTTACAGCAAAGTTAACTCTACAATGAAGGTGTGAATTTTAACGACATGTTACCAAACATTATTCCCATACAATTACACGATGTTAATTTGACCAATAAACTGTACTTATAATGTTGCACGATAAATACACCCTTAATGCTGAAAGCAAAAAAATACAATAATATTTTAGGTTATTTTAGGAAAAACACTTATATTTATTTATTTAAACACTTTATATACATATACTTACATATATTTATTTAAACACTGTATATATCAGTGGCGAATGCTCCTTATAATCGATTACATGCAGCTTACCATATTTTTTTGACATCGTAAGTAATGTTTTATAATACTGTAGTATTATTAGGAAAAAACACATCACCAAAAAAATATATTACTTTTCTTGGGTAAGTAAATTTATATATTCCTTTATTCCATACAGCGACCAGTTGCGCCTCTATTGGCCAAAATTATAACTACTGGATTACACGAGGTTACTCTGCTCACTTTAAAATCACTAATTCAAATACGTCTTTAACCTAAAACTTTAGAATCTCGTTCGAAAAATTACACTTGCGATTTCAGTAAAATCTTGCAGCTTTCATTAATGCAATTTAGTCTTTCAATACTTTTTCATAAGAACTAGTATTCTTTAAAATACATCAATTTGACAATGTTTGATTATGTCCAAATGCTTGCAGACTGGCTGGATTTCCTCCCTAGGGAGTTGTTCATATTTAAATTTATTTCAACAGAGAGGGAAAAATTTATGAGAAGGGAATATGGAAGTCTAGGCACTTACAGGGCTTATGACCTGTCATTGGCTGGTTTAAGTGGCCACTTTACACACTGTGTAACATTCACCATTCTGCCCAAGTTTGAACATCCACATTTCCTCAACTGTTCCATCTGTTGACTTTTGTGAAGTAAAAGAGCTGAAACCTTCATCACGTGGGTGAGATTCATCCGGCTGAACCAAATCACCTACTAGGCAACGCCTGAAAACAATTTGGTTATGTGGTCAAATTTACGAAGGTTAAAGATAAAACGCATACAAACATTCGGCAAGACATTACAAAAATACGTATTACACATTAATGTTGATTGTTTTATTCAGTATTTTGTTTAACAAAAGATGTTAATATAACGCCCCCAAAATTGTTAATGCTGTAATACTTTACAGCTGAACTTAAAGTGTAATTTTTCCAAGGGAAGGAAATAAAGTTACAGAAAAGTTATTTTTATTTTTTTAAATTTTATTCAGAAAACATACAGTCTTACAAAATAAGTATTAAAAACAACATTTTTTTAACATAAAAAGGCCAATTAAGTTTTCATAAATTAAAAAGATATAAACATTAAATGTGACAAAAAAAATAAAATAACAATTTTAAGTGAGAAAAGAATAATTGTTGACATTTGCGATTTCCATGGAGGTAATAAATTAAAATAAATAAAAATACCGAACGTACACTCCGAGCCATCCACGCACACACATGAACGCACATATAAAACATACACAAACATATACATTACATGCGGCACATATACATAGCATAAACCACTCAAGATGCACATTCAGCAACTATCCCAAATAATCGACCCCATGAAGAAATTTTCTGTACAAATGCAACGTGCAGTTAAAAATGTCTACATCAATACTGAGTCCGTAATAATTTCTTCAGGTACGTCTAATGAATGAATTCGAGGTATAATTGTTTTTACAAGTTGGTACATAAAAAAGGGAATTTAATCTAGTATAGCGAAGAGGACAACGGAAACCAATATTTTGTAAAAGATACGGCGAATCAACTATATTATTGAGAATTTTGAAAAGAAAAATTAAATCATATGTAAGGCGCCTTTTTTGTAGTGATTCTATATTAAAATTGATCAAAGATGCGCCGTAATCATTTTCAATGCTGCCAAAACGATATTCCAGGCTCCTTGTAAATTTCTTTTGAATGTTTTCAATTTGATTAATATATACATTATATTGAGGGGACCATACTAATGAAGCGAATTCGAGTTGACTTCGGACATAAAAATAGTATATTTGTTTTCTTATCTTAGTATTTTATCCAAAACTAAACAATATTTTATAATTATCAAATCTCATCATTATCATCATTCCCCGCACCTAATGGTACACAGGGCATTGCATTAGTACACCAATCGCAGCGTATCTTGATCATTTTTGTTACATGAAGATAAGATCTTCAGTCTTACGCTTCAGGTACCAGCCCAGGGACTATGAAATATTCTAATGAGAAAATTTTTCAATAAATATTTCATATCAACCATGTCGGGAATCAAACCCGAGGCCTCTTGCATGGTATGCAATCACGCTGAACATAACACCACGAAGCCGACAAATTTATTAACTGTTAATTGCAGTTCTCTCGTTTGAATTATTTAATGATACGCTCTAGGATAGCTGACATGAGGTTTATTTTTACTAAATTTACAAAAAGCAATAATAATTTTACAATCGAGAGCTTTACTTGTTAAACGTCATTTGTTACTTCGAAGGCTGTCGGCGTGGAAAAGATAATGATTTCTCTTGCGCCGTTCTTTTATAATATGTTCACAGCGCCGCGCCTGCTGTCAGTCTTGCGTATTGTAATAAATTGGTGTACCATGCTTGAACATCGCACACCAATTTATTTAAAAACGGAAATTTAAAAAACAATAAAAACATTTTCATATATATAACGAGTGATGAAAATGAATTTATGAATTCACGCATAAAAAAAAAGGTAGAAAAAGGTAACAAAGAACTTTATTAATTTCACGTGAAACAATGAAAAACATACTTTATATTTTATTTCTTTAGTAGAATAGAAAATTACACTCTCCGTTGATCATTACCCGCGCAAATGTTTGTCTTTGAAGTTGTCATGGTAAATTGTTTAGATCTCAGCTCACGAACTTTTGGTACGAAAGTAAATAAAATATTGAGACATCATTTTGTTGATTGAATAAACATTAAGATGTATAAAACATTGATAATGTTGTTTTTGAAAACTTTTGGATCCAAGGATCCCCCTGAGGGAAATATTTCAAAACATTATGATAATGTTATTTTTACAAGCGATTTTATTTACGGCGAATCACGTCTGAAATGAATGAATATTAAGCAAGTTGGAAATCATAATTTGATAGATGGAGCCCAGAAATAAGTTCAGACAACGTTTATTGGAATTGTTGGCAAACTCGCCGATGTTTTATAAAGTTCGAGTAATTTGATTACCAGAAGGAACCGTTATACGGTTCCTGTGATTAATTAGAATAAAAGGCTTCAAAAAGAGGCAGTACAAGCGATTTCCCCTGGATAACAATGTGATTCGTGGGTGATTCTGCGCCATGAACTTCTCCAATTTGGAAATCTCGCTTATGATTGCGTCTGGCGAATAAATTTAACGTAGTTAAGCAGAAAGCAGTCAGTCCGCAATTTCGAAAAAATGAGATAATGATGTTATCGGGTAGCAGTAAGATCATTTCTGTGTTCTGTTAATAACATCCAGGTCGCTTTCATAAAAAAACTGTAATAATCACTGTCTGAAAATAGTGTTGATCACACGAAAATGGCATTTCTTAATTTGCAGAAAGCAGCCACAGCACTAGAAATTGTTTACCGTATAGACGCTGATTGGAAGATTGATGTATCTAGAAATTTAGTTTTCCTAAATAAATTAAAGTGGAAAACTACGTAAGCATTTCAATTTTATAAATTCATTAACTCAAAAACACCTGTTAAAAAAATCATGTTTTATTACAGAATATCACCTCATACATTCAAATTTTAAATGAGTTATCATTTAATATTGAATATGACTGTTTTCTGCAAAATGCATATATTAGGTTGTGTGGTTAGCCAGACTCGCTAAAATTCCTTTAACGTGTTATACGGAATTGTACAAATTCATTAATTTTAAAAAGGGTAATTTTTGTCATTATTTACGTATAGCAACACTCATATGTCAATTCGACAGTTGTTTAGCTTAAAAAATTATGACTTACAGTTCAATAATCTTTTTGAAGCTCATATTATTTGTGTTTGTTGGTGTACTATCTATTGTTTTTTTTAGATTTTCTCAATAAAGGATTAATTTTGTAAGTTGCTTGCACATTAAAAAGTGTTTTTGAGTAGGTTTAAATCATAGATATCACGCCAAGGAAAAGGAAAAAGATTAAAACCTCATATGAACATACATCAATAACTCAGAAAGAAATTGCAAATGAATGTTTTGTGAGTCCGGTAGCAGTCAGCAAGATTATTAAGCAGAAAAGAGAAACAGCGTCAGTTGAAACAAACATAATTAGGAAATGTGGAAGAAACCGGAAAACTTGTGCCCGAGATGAAATATCTTAAATCAGAAATAGTAAGTTAAACCCCAGAAAAACAAGTTATGAACTTCAGCAAGATTTGGCAGCCACTGTGGTAATGATACATGACTTAACGGTACGAAGAAGACTCATTGAATCTGGACAAAGCAATTCGACCACAGAAAAAACAATTTCTGAGGGCACGTATGATAAAACAAAGGCTTATTTGGGCTAGAAAATATACCAAATGGACTGTAAAAGACTGGAGAAAGGTGCTGTTTTCAGATAAGACCTCGCACAAAATTCGTAAGAAAAACTCACTGTGGCTCATATTGACCAAATGGTGAAATATCTTGTAAAGAAGAAGTTTTGGGGCTGCTTTTCGTATATGGGGACCGGATATTTGATATCAATAGAAGGAATGATGAATAAATTAAAGTATAAAGCTCTATTGGAGCAGCTGTTGAGTACAGAACTGAGTAAATGTTGTCCTAATGGTAGGGCTGTATTTTAACAGAACTCAGCTTCTTGTCACGTATCGAAGTTTATGCTCAAGTATTTCAATGGTAAAAAGATTACTCTTTTAGACTGAAAATTCACCTGACTAAACCCTATAGAAAATTTGTGGGCAATTTTTACAAATTGGATTGGATTAGATTTTTAGATTTACATCTAGGATACAAAAATTGGACTGCACAACCAAAATAAAGATGATTGAAGCTGTTATTCAGATGTGGTTTTGAGATGACAGAATAAAATAAAATCGCCGAAATTTAATTGTTTCCATGCCAGAACGTATTCTCAGCTGTTATAAAAGCAAAAAGAGGACATGCATACTGTAAAAAAAAAGTTTTATGATTGTACGTCACCTGTAACTCAAAATATGAAGAAAAAACGTATTTTATGATTACAAGGAATTTAATTCCATTAATTCGCACAATAATGTAACATTATTTATGAAGTCATTATAACGAAGTAATTAAGTGATTATTTACAATTAAGTACCCTAATAAAAACATAAAATAATATTTTAAATGCATAATGACACAATATACAGCAGAGTTTTAATAGGTCTGGCTGTTTTCTGCGAAATGCACATCTTAGGTTGTGTGGTTATTCATTCATTATTCCATGTCCGCTCCCTAGTTGGAGCATATGGTGTCCAAAAAGATCCTCCAAGCATCTCTGTGGGCTGCCAGCTCCAGAAGCATCCTCCCAAGTCAGGTACGCGTCCCGTAGTCTGCAGTGAACGTCCAAGACGTCGAGAACCTAATGCCTTGTAAAGTAGGCAAGCGTAGTTAAGGCTCTCAGGAGGCATCCGCAGCACATGGCCAAGCCAACCGTATCGCCTCCGCTTGATGACAGTTGTCACCGGAATTTGCCGCGTCCGTTCTCTTATTACTTCATTCTTCACAAAGTCAAACCACCGCACACCCAAGATTTTTCTGAGACACCTATTCTCAAAACTCAGAATTTTGCTTTTTTGGGGTAAATCCCACTGAAGTGAGGTGCATCCGTAGAGGAGAATAGGTGTTATATAGGTGGCATTTGGTTTTCACTTAGTAAATATCCGATCCAGACAGTATTCATACTGTTAAATGTGGCACCTTAATGGTCAGCCAGATTGTAAAAATCATTAAAACTGGTTCAATACATAATTAAATTCATTTTTGTGTTACGAAAAACCGAATGTTTGCATTATTTACCATTTGTCAAAGTAAAAAACATTCCAAGTGTTGTTTTGATTTGATTATTCACTCGTTTCACAAAAGTGCTATTTTTCCAGTTTCACTTTTCTATGGCTGGCTGCTTTTTGCATAACTACGTTCAATTATTCTTTACGCTTTGATTTTCGGGAGGGTTTCCTTCTTTCGCATTTCCTTATCCGCGCCTAATGGTGCGTGTAATATGTGCTGTACGATGAGAATTTATGCTTCCTGACTTGGACACTTCCACACCCTTGGACGCTTAATATTTAGGAATGTGATTTGTTTGATTTTTTTTAAAATACAAGAGTAAGATGTGCGCCGTAGCCCAGTTGGTTAAACGGCCAACTTTAAAACTGGCGTTGCGGGTTCGATTCCCTCGAAATATAAGAAAGATTATTTTCTCAATTGGTCCAAGTGTTGTGGAGTATTTTGCATAACCTTCTTTCTTTATCTCCTCTTTCCTACCTGCTGACAAGCCTTTTAACATAACAGCTTAGTGGGCTATTTTTAAATATTTTATATTGATCTTTAAATATACTTTCCATATTATTTCATTGCGTGCGTAATATGAAAAAGATCGGATTCTTTTCCCTCCTGACAAGAATCCTCAGAACAGTGAACGAAATCTCATTGGACGGTACTGTCGATGAGTTTCAAGTATTCAAGAAGCAAGCGGTGTTGTCAGTTCTGACTCGCGATGACACACTTGCCATGTCCGCCTAGATTATGCGTTATTATCGAAAAGGCGAACTGTAAATGAAAATCGTATTTCATTCAGTTTTGTGATAGGAAAATATTTGAATAAAGGATAGGAACATGAAATGGACCTTTAATATGATGTGAATGTTCTTCGATTTAGGGCTTTGGATGACAAAATGCACTATAAAATGTAACAGTGTTTTCAACGACGCGCGACGAATCCAACCACTTTTATCCGATTTTAGGTGAAGTGAAAATGTTGTTTGATTTTTGTTCTACATCCGAATCTTCTAATTTTGAATTTCTTCTATCTTGATGTTAGGTAGGTACCATAAGGATGGGTCAAGGGAAGAATGGGAAAGAAAGGTAATCGGCCAGGAATAGTATCGAGGGGAGAATAGGTGGTATGAAGACGATATATGGGTGATATTTGGTTTTCAGTGAATAATAAAATTCTGGCTCAACTAACATTCATGCTATTGAATGTGACGTTCGCTATTCCTAGCCGCTCTCCAGATTCTTTTTAGAAGCCACCATTTGCCATAACGTTGCGCAGTTGATTAGACGGCTTGCTGTGAAATTGGCGTCGCGGGTTCATTTCCCGCCAGTTGCAAGAAATATTCTTCATTCAATTGGTCCGGGTGTTGTGGTGTATTTTTCATAACTTCCTTCCGTATCCTCTCTTTTACATCTGCCTCCCCATCCCATTCCTCTAGAATAGAGACTCAGCGGGTTACTCCGTTAAGAATATATGTAAAATACATACAATATAATACATGCTCTCATGTATGTATGTGAATATGATATTTTATGTAAAAAAGAAGCCGCATTCTCGGGGGCAATGGTTAAACCTGAGTATGTTAGATTATTTGCCTCCGGTAGGGGTATTATTATGTATAATAGCCGAATACTTTAACTCTTACGAAACTCTTGACCCTTTCCATGACTTGGTTTGACAGTCATATCTTTTTGGGCATCATAGCACGAATTGTTATACAATATGTGATGTGTACAATGTTTTTGATGTGTATTATTATTATCTTATCTCTTTCTGATATTAATTTATCAAATATTTTTGTGTACCGTATATTATATTATTTTCACATATATACTTACTGTTAACTAATTTTCATTATTTGTTTTTAACAACAATTTGTTGATACCATTTTTTTTTATACTTATAAGTATATGAAAATATATATATTTTTTTGTTTGAATTCTTTAGAAGTTATTTACAATTTGCTTTTTATTTCAATTACTTTTATTATATCCATCTAAAATAATTTTTTTCTTTTTTACTATGTAAAGTTTCACTTTTTATTTTGCATGGCAGTATGCTTCTTATTGTTTCTAAATGTATACAAAAAAGCATTGTTTATCTTTTAAATTTTTACGCACTATGTTTGTACTTAACTGTATATTTTTTGTAAATGCCCCTTGGGCGTATTGTAAAATTAAATAAATAAATAGATACATACATTTTATTTCATGGATAGTAAAGAATTTCCACGTTATTCAACGTAGCTTGGCTTCATAGCCTTCATGAGGAGGCTGGAATTATAATTTCTCACCTTATCTATGCAATAGTAATATTATAATAACGTACATTTACAAATACGTAACTGGTTTTGAACGCTTAATGGCGACGGGTTTCGAGACAAATGGTTCTAAGATTAATAATATTAAGTGCTTCGCGGAACCATTAAGATTACCTCCCCATAGTTTTTTGTAAGTAAATTATCCAGGGATCATTTATAACTTTTTCAGATTGCAAAATCATATCCGTTCTCAACCCTGGTTTAAGTCCGCAAAACCATCTAAAATATGGGAATCTAACATTTTGGGGTTACGAATTGGACACTGCTGCACTAAGTCACTTATTTAAAATTAAAATAGTTCAGAGTCCATAGTGCGAGTGTGGCTAAGACATGGGTACGCCTGATCACATACATTTTAGCTGCCCAATAACTGAAAGATACAATAATTATTTTTAATTTACTAACATAAATTTTCCAATAAATGTCGCTTCTCTATTATCCTCACTTACCCCCAAAGTGATCCATCATATAGGAAGATTTCTGAGTGAGAATTTGTGAACTTTTAGGAGGCTGCTATTTAATTTTTTATTTGTTCGTCTTTTTGTACGTAATGTTAATAATACATTAACAATCCCGGTCTACGTTAAATCCTTTACGCGGATGGCAAAAATCATCTTCCAGATGATTTTCTAAGTAGGTGTCTTATTACTATTAGTTATTACCTTATGTATGCGGTGCGTGGTTTGACTCTGAGGCATGAATGACGCAGCAGAATCCGATGACTACTGTTGTTAAGCGGCGGCGATACGGTAGGCCGGGCTATACAGGATGACTCCTGAGAGCCTTAACCACGCTTGCCTACTTGACAAGGCATCGGGTTTTCGATGTTTTGGACGTGCGCTGCCTCCGCGGTGTAGTGGTCAAGACGCTTGACTCACACAAGGAAGGTTCCGGGTTCGATTCCCGGTGAAAACACAAAAATTAAATGTGATTTTTCTCAAGCCTGGGTATTCTGTGATGTAATTCACCACTGTTATTGGGCCTTCTGGCCTGTTGTGGTGCAAAAAATATGAATGAATGAATATGAATATATAAAAACTGTTCGTCGGCTGTTCATGTCAGAACTACGGGACGCGAACCTGATTTGGGAAGATGCACCGGAATCAGTTTCCTAGTATCAAATTAAAGTCTCCACCCTAGCCTATACTATCAAGTAATACTTATTTTTTTATAATTTGATAAATCGAATATCAACTATTAATATCGTTTATTTTGCTAAACATTTTTTAGTAATATGAGAAGCTAATTATTACAATATTTGAGTTTGTCCAAATATTTGTAGACAAAAGACTGAATTTTACCCCCTCGGGAGTCATTAAGATTAACAAATTACGACAGGTATGGAGAATACCTTAAATAAGGGAATATGGAAGTCTAGGCATTTACAGGGCTTATGACCTGTCATTGGCTGGTTTAAGTGGCCACTTTACACACTGTGTAACATTCACCATTTTGCCCATGTTTGAACATACACATTTCTTTGATTCTTCCATTTGTTGATTTTAGTGAAGTTAAAGAGCTGAAACCTTTATCGTTGTGAAGAGATTCATCAGACTGAATTATTTCACATACTAGGCAACATCTGAAAACAATTTTCCAATTTTTAAACTTCTTCTTGGACCGGTTGGTTTCATTACAATATTTGAGTTTGTCCAAATGTTTGTAGACAAAAGACTGGATTTCACCCCCTCGGGAGTCATTAAAATTAACAAATTTGAACAAACTCAAATATTGTAATGAAACCTACTATCGAAATACCCACAGCGTCCGTGGAAAAACACAAGAATGCTTAGTGAATATCTTAAATAGCAATTACGATGTGTATGTATTACAGAAACGTGGTTGTTGGATGGGCGAAAAAAAACACCCACCATGGTATAGTAAAGCACTAATTAAAATCATTAAAGAAAAATAAAAAATCCACAAAAATCCAGAAATATAACTGCGCTGCAAATTATTCAACCTTTTTGCTACTAAGATCCCGTCAAAAGCCTGTAAATAAAATTTGTTTTTACAAATACGTAGAAAATATAGAGACTTCGCTGAAGACCAATCCAAAAGTTTTGTTGTCATTTTCAAACTTTAAAAGATCTAATAACAATACTTTACATATAATAATGCACTGTGGAGGTGTTTCTGTTAGTGACGGCATGTCTATTTGCAATAAGTTGAATAATTATTTTAATTCTGTTTAAATACTCGACTTCAAAAAAAAAACTTTTTGAAACATTGTAAAATGAAATACTTGTCAGTGTGTAATAAGTTTATGTTCCTTTAATTATGTTTATTTTATTAAAATATCAAAATTATGAATTGGTCAACTATATTATGAAAATCCCTCTCTTCCACTCTATTTCCTCATCCCTTAACCTTCTTACGAGCTCTTTTTTTTCTTCATGTCTTGTATAATATACTATTTTTCTCTTTTCTGTGTAACATGTTTTCTCATTATATTTGTGAAAAACTTTAATTGGATGTATGTACTATTTTTATGTTTTGTATTCTTATATAACAACTGTTGTTTTTCCTCAATCAATAAAAATAAAATATTAAAAAAATAAATAAAATAAAACCAACTGGTCCAAGCTAAAAAAAATAATAATTGAAAACTTATATAGTTTCCTTTAAAACTAGCACTTAGAGAAAATCCGGTAAGACTTTTCTTCACATTTTCTCCCTGGATTATGATACAAGAGTAGTATTTTTTTTTAAAACTATATATATTTACCATTGGCGTGTCCTTATTGGTTTTTTTTTGTTAATTAATTGTTTATTACGGGAATTAAGACCATCGAAAAACCCTTAAAAGCGCCCAGTATCATCTTGCTGTTTACGGACGTGCGTTATACAAATATATAATGGATAAAAAGGAAAATTTTGTTCTTGTACTCTTTCTTAAAAAAAAAAAAAATCGGTTCAGTTTTGAGGTACGGAAAACGGGACAGCAAAACGTCAATTTGGTCGATTTTAGTTGGTGCCGTTGTCTTTTAAACACAGTACTGGGGAGGCATTAGCGAAAGAGAGACATAAAAACAATGTTCAAATCCCTATTAATCAAAATTCCCAGCCACCGCCATAATAAAGCCTCTTAAGTTATTGGTTTCTCATTCGTGTAACATATTTTTATCTCACAACTGGCGGGTTAAGCGAATTTTAACATATAAAACAAATGAAACAATGTTTTAAAATTTCAAAGCCCATCTGAATGTTCAAACACAGCGAGACGTGTCATCCATTGTCAGTTTAACAAAGAGAGCGAAATGTCATAAAGAATGACATTCTTATCTTTTTTGTACAGAATTATACCGTAGACGTTTGAATTTCCCTTTGTTTCTTCTTCGAATGAAATATGAATTAATAAAATTTTAGTATCTAAAGCGTCTCTGCATAACGAGACCCAAGAGACATTTTTATATTTTTCAACAGAGATGGAGAAACGCTTTCAGTAGGGTAAATGGAGGTGTAGGGTTTAACAGGGCTCATGACATGTAAATAAATATTTACCAATTTTGTTATTATAACTGCATTTACATTATAATTAATTAAGTATAGAGACGCAGTTTATAGTCACACAACTAGAAACAACCCATGCCCGTGAACTTGTGAACCGTGAACGGGGCATTTGTAATACACTCATATACACACTATTTTTTTTTTTTTTTTTTTAAAAAAAAGAAATATTTGCGTTCTTATGATTTACCCAAATATTTAATTTTTAGGGCCATTTTCAACGAGTTGTAAATAACTCACTATTTGAAAATGGAAATAAAGTTGGAGTAGAGTGGGATTCGAACCACGGACCATTGGTCCATGAGTCCGAGACACTAGCCACAGGACCACAACCTGATTCAATATACACACTTTACACACTATATATGCACACAAACGCACACCCACATACATATATCGCTGCTTAAATTCAAAAGGGGCACAAATCTAAATCCCCGAATTTTTGGTTTATTGCAAAAACCATTTTTAAATCGGTCGCATATTTCTCCTACAAAAGACTCCTGTAGATTTTGCATTATAAATTACTTAAATTACACAACATCCCTTTTGACGTTTTACGTTTTGTGGCTAACTTCCAAGCAAAAACCGACACCGCCATCACTTTCTGGTAGATAAAGCTTTAAAAAACGCTTCTAATTATATCAAAAACATTTTTAAAAAAAAACTAAAATTCACGTTGAAAACTTCTATTGGCTCTACTGAAAAAAATCACATTTCGATTTGTGGTCCTTTTGAATTTGAGCAACGGTATATTCATACGCAGAAATACATATTTATATATATCGTCATGATCGTAGAACAACGACGCGTGTGATTTTCTTTAGCTTTACACGAGAGCGGTTGAAATATTTTTTTTAAACTTTGTGTCACAACTTGATATGTACAAACATATTATAGAATTCGATAATTGGGTATATTATGTATGTATTTTAAACCTGGAATATAAAGCGTATTATCGCATCAACATCGCACATCCGTCATTGTTCTACGATTACGGCGATATAATTAGGCATCTCCATAATATTTTCACCGGTTATTCCACATTCGGTCAGAGTGATTTATTCCAACTCGAAGAAACCAATGTCAGGCAACCGTACGATAGGGCACTTCTCGTCCACACACATGAAAATGGTGGGAGTAAATATAATACAATGAAACAAGATAAAAAAAGAGACAACTATTCGCGCCACCTAAAATAACAACGTCGTTTGGTCAGAGGAGTCACATGTACCTTGCTCACAAAATTTACAACACTCTACCTCTTGATTTAAAATTTAATATTAATAAACAGAAATTCAAATTACTTGTTAAAAAATGACTTGTGGATTTGGGTCCCGAGAACTGCGTTGAGATGGTCACTCCACCAAAACAGTAGTCTATTGAACTCGGAATTATTGTTGCATGTCTGCTATCCTTTATACTCTAAGCTGCTATCTATATTTTATGTTTATATCCATACTGTGTTATTTATTATATTATATTTATTTATAATGAAACAGAACATAATATAAAAATAATGTTAATAGATGCCTTGACACGGGTTGTGCTCAGTGAGGTGTTCACATAGAAAAGAAAAAAAAAAGTTTTATGTAAAATAAATAAATAAAAAAATAAAAAACTCAAATCAGCAGAGCAATTCTAAACAATTCTTAGAGTCGAGGACTGTATTTTGAAAAGGTTTCAACTTTTTTGTCGTCTCCTCCAGCATGTTAAAGATCTTTGGACCTACCACTGAGACATGCATTTTAGTCAAAGTTTTTCTAATTTATGGTACGTAGTAATTTATGCTAGAAGTAGATATTTCTAGCTATTTTTTTATGTTATATTTTATATTGAGTAATTGATTTATTTGAGTTCCGAAAGTAAATTTTACAACATAATTGACTAGTTTAAGACATCGCTATACACACTGTTTAACATTTACACATCTGTAAAACGATTCTTACAACATATGCAGATTAAAATATAAATAAAAATATCAGTTAGGTGGTAATCCCACGGATTCACATATAAGAGGCCTGACGTTCGGACTTTGCTCTACAACAACTTGATTGTCATTTTCTGGTACAGCTATTATACGAGTATAAATATTGTAAGCGATTGTTTGAAAATGACATAAACATGTTAGTATTACGTAAATTGTAACAACGTAAATACCTATTTTTTAAATGGGATATTTTTTATGATTGCTTAAATTTAATATTAAATATTTTATGAAACAATAATCTCGTAAAGTTTGATTTACAATGTTTTTATGGCCTCTATAACTTCTAATTAAAAGCGTTCGGCCACCAACATTAATTTAGAATATTTTTTGAGTTAAAAGGTAAAACTGATTTCAGGATATCATGTTTTAAGGTGTGTCAATCTCTTGTGCTCCCGGAATAAAAATTAGTCAATCTTCTCTGAATTTTCCATAGAACACCTAACATAACTGCTTTCCCTAGAACGCTTTCTTGCACGCGTTTTTTATGCATTTTCTACGATGCCGTATAAATAGACATGTTACTAGCGAATAATAAATGGAATTTCGATTTGTAGGTTGTAGGGAAATATTACAAATCTACGTAATACTTTTGAGTTATAAAATAAAATTTGTGCATAAACTTAACCAATAATAGTAGCATAAAAAATATTTTCAATGTAATCCCCGAAAACGCTTCGTTGCTTTGGCCACGCCCCTAATACGTCACGAATTTCCTAGATTCGCATTTAAGTTTGACGTTTTTTCGTTGCTTATGAAGAGACCGCCGTACATTATTTTTCCCGTCACGAATCTTGACGTCATGTGTACTAAGGCCAATCATGTCGCGTTTTCGCGAAGGTGTATTCTTTAGCTATTTTATTTTCAAAATTATGAATGTGCACATTTTTCCTCAATTTTGACGTTTTGTCATTGCAGTATGAAGAGACCGTCATATATTATTATTCACGTCATGAATCTTGACGTCACGAATGTCAAGGATACCAATCATGTCGCATTTTCGTGTAGGCGTAATTTTACTATTTTACTGTTAAAATTATGAATGAAAACATTTTTCCATAAAATCTATATTGATTTTAATTGTACGATTAATTTCTCAAAATTAATTTTACATATTTTATCGATATTCGTAGTATGTGATATTTTTCTATTGCCTTCATCACATTCATTCTTTCATTCTCTAGCGGACTCTCATCATGTCAGCAATATACTGTAGAGTGTAATGAGTTCAGTCTGTGTCCGGGCAAATTACGAATACAGTTGTGTGAGTGTAATAGAACCTGGATCCTGTACGAGTGTTTTTAACTCGATGGCTGAGCCAAATATGAACAAAATTTTTACCTCAGTAAAAATCCTGAAAAAGGAAATCATGTCCGCTTCGTTGTGTATTGGTTGGCACATTCACCTGCCATGCTTGAGGTTCCAGGTTCGATTAGAAGGTCTACATGAAATATTTGTTTTAATTTCATTAACACCGAAGAATTTCACTGTCTTTGGATGGCACCTGAGCGTTAGACTGATCACTTTACCTTCCTGTAACAGAATATCGAGATATGCTGCATTTCATTTAACAACGAATCACTCTATGCACCATTATATGTGGATACGGGTTTGATGATATATATATATATATTCGGAATACTAAATGGTATAATCGATGTGCCATCATTACTGGGACATGTAAATTTTTAAATTTCGACTAGGTTGAGAAACAATGAAGTAGGTACTGTTCATCGATCAGCATAGAACTAAATATGGCCTTAATTCTCCAAAGACCCGTCTTTGTCGTATTTTCAACTCAATACATGATCTGGACTTTACTGGTTTAAGTTTACAACGATTTAAACGAGCACTAAATAAATAGTCCTGGGCCCCGATTACAATGGGAGGTTAACAGAGTTATCTTCGACTGTCTAAAATCGATATTTCTGTACAAAAATGAGTATATTAGCATGAAAATTTAAAATATCTTCATCGATAACCTATAATTGAACACGTGTAAAAAAAAATGTATTCATGTACTGCTTTCCATACTGAAAACGTAATTTTACTTTGTAGATAAATATTAAATTTCCATGGTAAGTAATTCCCGAGGCCCAGATTTTGTCTTGATGTCCCTTATGTTTGTCAATGCTTATTTTATTATTTGTTGTTAACTGTTCTTATATTGTAGCATTCACCCCTAAAAAATTTATAAATGGACAATGTCCGCAAATGAATTAATGCTGAAAGCCAGTGTCGTAGATATGGTAATGAGCTAATAAAGTAATATAATGTATGTATATCTCTTTTTCACAGAAATGTTTGCATGGAAATCGTGATTTGCATTTTGTATTTTTAAGCTGTTGAGAGCAGGTTTGAATATTGGATTAAAATGAGGTTCTATATTGCAATATCCTATCGTTCCTAAACTGGCACTTGATGCATAAGACTGTTCACCTTACCCTTCATGTAACAAAAACGATCTATGTACCCACGCTGCAATTGGAATTCGAATGCAGTGCCCTATAGATTTTTTACCTGAGAGCTGCCATCGAGTTGGAGACACTTGTCCAAGATTTCTCACATAGACCTGCGTTTTTCATCCGCCCCGGACATTACCCATATTCGTTTTAGAGATCTTGTGGCCTCTTTTCAGATGGGCACCTTGCAAAAACAAATTGCTATAATGAACAGTTAATTACTTTTTTTTTAAAACATTCTTGGTTTACAAAAGATTTGCGTTATTTAGATTAATTTTAATGCTCAATTTGATCGATTTATCTGTAACCCTTAATCGAATTTTCCCCATTCTAACGGCGTGGTGATAGGGTATGTTAGTTCATTAGCTTGTTAGTAAATTGGGAGAAACAAGTTCGTCGGGCGAATCAGGGCCGTCGCCACCTCTCCCCCTGCCATTTTGAAACAGTTCGCATCCGCCCCGGACACAGAAAATAACAAATATAAATTCATGTGTATTATAATTAAGTGATCAATGAAGAAATTGCTACATATCAATATTTTTGCCAGGTACTTCGTACAAAAGTTTTTGAATAAATAAACATAAAAAATAATGAAGTTGAAAAATCAAGAAATATTTTTACCTTACCACTTTATAGCGTTGAATATTCCTAGAGCTCAATGAATTTACTTAGCGTCGTTTATGGCTAATTTTGTCAAACTTTGACGAGCGCGGGCGTCCCTAAAAAACTTTCCCCTAAAAAATAATATTCATTATATTATAAGAATATTAAATTGATTGAATTCACTCGAATGAAACATATATTTTTCCACGGAAACGTTTAAAATTCAAGGGTTTTAGTATATCTGAATCACTTTTGTTACATGAAAAGTGAAGTGATCACCAGCTTCTCTTAATGTTTCTTCGCGTAGACTCGGAAATAATGAAATTCTGTTCCTCAGTCATCATAAGACTAACTACGGCTAACCAGGCACTTCTACCCAGAATGCTCAGATTTGTTAACGAAAGTCAGAATCGGAATGATGTTGATTGTAAATTAAATAACTTTACTAATAAACTAAAAAAATATTAATAATACTCGATGATGTAATATAATCGACCTTGGCTGGTGTTCCGAACGCATTTACACCGCGCTTCGACGCGTATTTAGTACGTAAAAACGCGCTATACCGCGAAATAATTGCGTTCGGAATACCAGTCCTCGGTCACCTTATGTTTGTGCAATATTTATTTATTTATTTAAACGCCTTATAGGCTTTTACATGTTTAACATTTACAAATATGCAGGCAGACATGTATTTACACGAACGTAGCAAAAAATAATAACGAATTAAGAAAAATAAGAAAATATATATAAATATGTATAAACCATCTTACATATTGGTAAAAAACATATACAAGGTATACAAAAAGTACATTCCTTTCCTCTTTCCTCTTTTTTCCTTTTTTCCATTACGTAATTGTATTGATTTACGGTCATTTATATACAAATACATTTATTCATATTTTTATTTATCTTTAGCTTTTTTATCTTTATTTTCTATTGAATATGTTTCAAGTTGAATTATAAAAGTCAAACTCTTATTTTATTGGTTGGTTGAAAGAAATTTCCACATGACAATAAGCTCGCCAATGTACAATTAAAATTATGTACAAAAAGTTGAATAAATAGAAATGTAAAAATATACGTATGTATTGGTATAGTCTTCGATTTATCTTTTTATTGTTGCGTTTCTAGTTTATATTTTCGTTATAATATTATGTTTAAATGGACTTCATCCGTAAATCTATTAAAATATCATCATCATCATTCATCATCATCACCTAGTGGTGCATAGGGCACTGCATCGGTACACCAATCGCAGCGTATCTTGATAGGGACTATGAAACATTCTAGTGTAAAAACACCATTTTAAATAATATTTCATATCAACCATGTCGGCAATCGAACCCGAGACCTCAAGCATAGTAGGCAAATGCGCTGACCATTACACCACGAGGCTAAAAAAATAATAATCTGTCTTATGCTTAAAAATAAAATAACAATAATAATAATTCAAATCGATGAAGTTAAATTTATATTAAATACCCACATCATTTTTGTGACAGGAATATTTTGTATTTAAATTTTTACACCATAACAGACTAGGGACCCCGATTACAGTAGTGAATTGCAGCACCGAACATCTAGGTTTGAGAATAATTTCATTTTAAATTTTGTGCTCTCATCGGGAATCGAACCCGGAGTCTTCCGTGCGTGAGTCAAGCATCTTAGCCATTACACCACGGAGGCCGTGATACTATACAAGTTACTTATGCTAGCATGGAACAGTCGACGATAGCTGACTGTTTCCTTTAGTTCAATCACAAATAACAATCGACGTGCTAATAAGCGACGTAATAACAATTTATCACCATGGTTGTTTATCGTATTCGCGATAACAATGTTTTTAGCACGTCGATAGTTATTTGTGATTGAGCTACTGGGTTTGTATTCTGATTTTTTAAAAAATCTAATTAAATTTGTCATTTTTTTTTTTTTTAATATATTTATATTTTAACATATTACAACAGAGATAAAGAACATTTAAGAAAAGGTAATATGGAAGTTTAGGCATCTACAGGGCTTATGACCGGTCAATGGCTGGTTTAAGTGGCTACTTTACAAAGTGTGTAACATTCACCATTCTGCCTATATTTGAACATCTATATTCCTTCAATTCTTTCATCTGTTGATGTTTGTGAAGTTAAAGAGCTGAAACCTTTATTTATGCCAGTGATAAATTACCTGGTCCATGAAGAAGTATAGAAATTGAAAAAATAACATTTTCAAGCGTTGCCAAGTATGTAGGTGATATAATTCAATTAGATGAATCTCACCCGCGTAAATAAAGGTAATATAACCATGTAAGCATGGTTATATTTTTTGCGATCTGGCAATATTACTCGGTGACTTCAAGTATGCGCGCGGCGAAAGTGGGGTAATTATTGGACACAGTCCGTTGTATTCAAATATGATTCTACGCTCCTTCTGGACTATTCTTCATTCTATGCCTACCACTTAATTATCACAATCGAACAATCGGAAAATCGAAGGTCAGATAATCAAAAGTCTACTACATAAAAAGGTTGTATGTTAGAGATTTGTAGTACCTAAGAAGCGTTAGTCTGTATTAAGGTGTCTTGTTCAAATGCAGGTTGGCGTAAATAGTAAACTTTAGACCTGTAAATAAAAACTTCTCGAAAATGGAGCATTTCAATTTACGGCGTACGGTACAGTAATGGCGACCAACTCGCAACCAAGATTAACAACTGTCAAACCAGAAGTTAAATTCACATTAGCATACTTTTCCGTTTTGTGCCCTTGGGCATCCTGCTTTCCACGAAAACCTAAATGCTCTTTGTAATTATAAATATTTTTAACGCAAACGTAATGTTAAACTAAAAATGAAATTGTTTTTAAATTCGTTTTAACTTCTAAAAGTTTTTTACAGGGGTGTCACGATTTACAAAAAGTTTTTCAAGACTTTTTTTTGTTTTTTCTTTTCAGCATCATATTGAGAGCGGTATTCCATATTTTAAACTAATGAAAGTATACCTTGATCGTAAATGAATTATGGTTTTGGTGTAATTCATCGTTATGGGTTCTTTGGCCAGAACACCCGAGTTGAGAGGTGAAAAGGCCATTAAAAAACGAAGTTATGGATCCTATGACAGATCATAGGATCTCAGAAAATTCAATCACTATTCGCAGAAGATTCAATAACTAATCTCAGAAGATTCAATCACTAATCGCTAATAACAAGTAGGTACTAATCACACAAACAAAAAAAACGCACAATGGCATGAGCCTCTGTGTGGGTAAAAATAATTTAAGGCTACAGGAAGAATACGATAGATGTAATAAAAATGCTAATATTAAAACAAATAATTGTTTATTTTTTTGTAGTATTATTACCTATTAAGATATTAAGAACTAAATAAATATTTTTTATTCATCTAATCTTTCACAATGTATGCATTTTTTTTACATTAACGAAGATTAAAAACGATTAAAAGACTGTGGTAAACTTTGCGCGCGGTGTGTATCATCGTGTTACCACAAGCAAGAGATGGAATATTCTAAAGTTCAGACATTTGAAAATAAAAAAACATGGAGACATACTGTTGAATAATTCCTTTTCTATAAATTATATAAATAAGTATATTATAATCAAGCCCTGTTATAACAAAATAAATTTAAAATCATAAATACGCTGCTCATTTTAAATGAGTGCGTCCCGCATCACTGTCAATAACCGATTAAATATGTTTTACACAAACAATGGTTACAGAACAGTGGTCTCTGTCATCCTTAATAATAATAATAATTAGCTGATTTATATTGCGCTATTTTTATGAAAATTCACCTCAAGGGCGCTTTACAATTATTGAATACTTAAACTTACATTCTAACTAAGCTAAACTGACATACTATATTTTCTGATTTAAAAATTGAGGGTATGATAATCTAAAGAAGTGAGATTTTAGTTGGGATCTGAACTGACTGAAACTGTCGATGATTCGTAAGTTTAAAGGCAATTCGTTCCAGGCAGAGGGGCCGGCAACGGCAAAAGCACGATCTCCGAACCTAGTGTTTGGGAAGCGCCGGATTTTTACAAGTTTTCCTGTGCCTGAATCAAATGCTGACCTAAGAGTAGATTTTCTGTGACATGTATTTTCCTTAATACAAAGGTCCGATAGGTATTTTGGGGCCATTTCATCGAGGGATTTGAATACTGTCCAGCAAGGCTTGTATTATCTCTGGGCTTTTTGACCATTGCAAATCTCGAAGATGTTGTGAGATATGAGAATATTTTTTTACTCCTGTAATAAGCCTTGCTGCCTCGTTCTGAGTTCTATCTTTGTGTTGTCTCTACAGATTTATCGCTGTATTGGCGAACATCCATTCTTCGCGTAGCAAGAATAAATATTGTTTATATTAAAATCCAGCATAATTATACAAATTTTACTTTCGAAATCCGGTGTGAAGATTACGAAAAATACCACTTCATCGTTTAAAAAATAAAAGAGATATATCAAGTCTTGTTTCTTATGTAAACTATTGCGACACCACACAAGAGTTAAAAACGTTATAGTTTAAGATAATTATAAAAATGTTCTGTGCCGAGGGAAACATTTTATAAAATGACAAAAAAAGGGCAAAAAGGTTTCAACAGAATAAAATCATAATCTTATCAAACATAAAAAAATCATAGAAAACCTACAAACAAAAACACTTTTCAACCTATTCGGTCTAACCCACTCATCACTCCGTGTGCATCCCACCCCCATTATCCATTTCTTAATAGCAATTTTACAATGACAATACTTACTAATTGTCCTTATGGACAATGTTGGCCCATAAAAACCTATTATAGGCACTGTATTTTATTATATTTAGACAAATTTTTCATTTGGATACCTTTATTATTACTATGTTCCATGCTAACCAGTAAATTCACAATTTGTTAGCCTTGAACATACTATTCTCTAGTTGGGCGACAAATTGTGAATTTCAAATGTGAAAAAAAAAGTTATATGTATGTATATTGTTAACTGTGTCTTCTTATTTCTCTTCTCTTCAGTACATATAAATATGTATGTGAATCTTTTAAAAAGTATTAATAATAGTGCAATAAATGTCTCTCAGCTCCAAAAATTCAGCTTTTATAAATATCTTCAAATGTTTATATTGTTGGTAATTTCTTTATGATGCTTGTGCCAAGTGGAATGGTATTTAGAAGTTTGGTCCCAAAGCAGGGCCGAGTTCCGGCGCTCGTTCATCCGGCCTGCCACCGTAGAGGACAGCGGCGGCGGCATGCCCTTGTCCTCTGCCCACCGAGAGCTGCACTGCATCCTGCGGGAACTACAGTTTATCACGGGCAGGATGAGGAAGGCCGACGAAGAGGCGGAGCTCATCAGCGACTGGAAGTTTGCTGCCATGGTCGTCGATAGGTCAGCAAACTCTTATACATATTTATTTTCTTTATTTACATTTGATTAACGCCCATATAAATAACATTTTCTTTATATCCATGTGGATAAAGCACACAGTTCTGTGTGAATAATGGAGCCAGAACCCTGGGCAAGTGTTTTTGACTTGACGGGTGGTCTCGCGTAAAAGTCCTGAGTAAGGAAATCGAGGGGAGATAAGTCCGCCTCGTTGTGTAGTAGTTGGCTTCTTCGCCTACTATTTTTGAGGTCCTGGGTTCGATACCTGGCAGGGTGGACGAGAAATATTTATTTTAAAGGTTGTTTGAACTGCAATATTTCATTATTCCTGGTCTGGCACCTGAAGGGTGGGACTGATTACCATACCTGAATGTAAAGATGATAAAAATACACTGCAGTTGGTTTGTAAATGCAGTGCTCTATGCACCACTGGGTGAGGAAAGGGGGGTGACGATGATGAAAAAACATAAATTAGAGTTTTAAATACTATTTTCTAGACTGCTTATTCTTAATGAAAGCAGAGTAAATGTCATAAAAATGTTATAGCGTTTCTTCATCAAATGGGTTAAAGAATCAATAATCGATAAAATTCATTCTCATCCTTATTGATTTTCCTGCTACTTTAAATAAACTAATAAATTGAATGTAATGCATTATAAGTAAATACAATGACGTGTTTGGTTTCAGATTCTGCTTAATAATCTTCACCCTGTTCACAATCATCGCTACAGTAGCAGTTTTACTCTCCGCTCCGCATATAATTGTTCAATAATAATTAATTCAAGTGATTACACTATTTATAGAATAATCATGAGAATAAATTAAAAAATGATCAAAATCCAAAACTTTGGTAATAAACATTGAAAAAATATAACAATTAAATTAGCTTATTAACGCACACCCCTAAATGTATATTGTTTTGTAGGAAAAATGATTCAGAATGTCGAAAGAGCGGTAGAGAAAAGGATTTGATAGTAGGAAGTGATATTTAAATAAGTGAATAGTGATTTGAAAGCCTCATCAGTAAAAGGCCCGACATTGATATGAAAGGTTCCTTTATTTTCTGAAAACATACGTAATTATAAGACCGTTTTCCACCAGGCCCGAGTGAAGTGATAGATATAATATTAATTTTGTTCCGCAGGTGGGTCGAGGTCGGAAAATCAAACCTCGGTAAAACTTTTGTATCCTTGTAGATACAGCCAAAATTAGTTCGTATTATAGAAAAACATATTTATTATGTAACATTCTTTAAATTTTGCTCACGAGCACGCTCATCAATATCATAATTATTTACAATATCAAATTCTTTTGTAAATATGTAAGACAAAATACACATACTTTTTGTACACCTATATAAGAGAAGGCTAATTTAGGGAAACAATTTAAACCGGAATTGAAAATATGTAAGATATCCTCAGTACTTTGGGAATACTGAATATTTTATTAACTCCATCTGCAAATATTCATTTGATTTATTTTTATAATTCAATAATTATTCCACGTTACATTAACATTTCACGTAAAATTTTGTGGATGCATCCTTACATACTTGTGGTTTATTTTTAAAAGATTTATATCGATAATTTTATGTATTCATGTATTTCATTCACAAATATGTATGTAGTCCTTATGATGACATGAGCGTGCTTAAAGCATTCTGACATAATTATCTCGATTAATGATATAGTTGCACGAATCGAAGGTAACGTTTAGTAATTGTGTATCCAAATTATTAAAGTACATATTTATATATAGATTTTCTTAAAACGCGGAAGAATAAATTTATCCTGTTCAATTGTTATTGTTTAAAAAACGTTTTATAATAAAAAGTATGTGTTAGAAAAAAGCGCAGCATAAACTGAATTTTCATCTTTACAATGGAGCAATTCTATTCACATTTGTGTGGAAAATTGCATTTGGGAATTCAGTTTATGTGTTGATTGCTACAAATATCTAACCATACACAATGTAAGGCGATTTCGCCTAAAATCTACTAAGTAAATTACGATTTAATTAGAATAATTGGCTGTAAATTGTCATTATTAAAATTCTTTCTTAAAACATTGATAAGATACCAGTAGACGTACTTGGAATATTCACTACTTGTAATTTCATTAATTAGAACTAGCTTCAATTTTCAATCTTCAACTTCTGAACGTAATTTGTGAGGCGCCCATTAGATGTCGAACCAAATAAAATGGGCTTATATATAAATATACAAGATTCATAAAGTGATAAGTTGTAGAACATTATTTGTTTATTGTTAGATAAATCTTACATGTCATTTCATTATAAGATTGTATACAATTCCTACATTGCATCATCAGCACATTGTAGAAAATTTTCATTGTCATTCATTAGAAGATCGATCGGATCGAGAATCATCGTGTTGACGTACTTTATTTACATCGAAGCGTAAGTCGTGTATCCTTTACTAGAATATTGACCTTTGTTTGTGTATACATTCAGTTTGTTGTGTGTCGATAAAGTTAACTAGTGTCAAATGTTCCACTTCTCGATATCATATAGTGATAGACGACATAAGTCGGAAAATGCAGGTTATGTGAAGACAATACCGACATGTTTTGTCCAACGATACATTTTGCATGGGACTTTCATTCTTTGTTTTACAAAATTTATAAAATAATACCAGTAAATGAAAAAGTAAAAAAGGATTTGTCAGTAAAACTTCAACGTAATAATGTTTAGTAGGTGCTTCGCAAAAAGAAACATGGGAAATCCGTGCCAATCTAAAATGAGGTCAAACTTTTAAAGAACATTGTAACATTATTTACCTTCTACTCGATCGTATTTAAAATACATACAATTATGTCTCCATTATTTTATAAGTAATTTTTAAGAGAGTATTAAAAGGAAATATACATATGTCATCCTTAAAAGGGTCTAGTATAAGTGCTGTGTAAAAAACAGAATGAGTGAAAAAATCACATATTTTTAATTCCAAGATTTTCATATTTATGCTTTGACATAAATAAATAATTTATTAAATTTACTATTTTGTTTCCACAAAATAATTGAATTTGATATTTGTGTTCTGAAAATTTAATGATATTGCTTTACAAAAAAATGTTCCGTTTTAAAAATACTGTCAAAGCTAATACGGATACCGTCTGAGATTTGAACAAATATCTGTAGAATGAGTTAATAATTATGGTGATTTAACATTTCCACAAATCTCTTATTGCATGCTCTATTATCTGTAATATATCATTCTTATTCTACGGTTATATAAGGTTGCTACGGCACCTCCAATTTTACTCTAATTGTCTAATAATATTAGTAATTATGCTCTACATACTACTTACAAATAATCACATATATATTACTCTCGTACTTCTAAGCTACAATATAAATATATATGTAAATGTCCTCTTGAAATTCATGTTCATTTTGTAATTATTACAAAATCACTTCTTCAGAATTTCACTGTAGAAGTCATTTGTTTTCTTATTATTCAATACTTCCTACACTAGATAACAGTTTGTGAAAATAATAAATAGGTACCCTAAATTGATTGTGTGTTTCAAAAGTAAAAAATATGCGAATGTGCTTGAACTCTGTATTCATCGGTTAAATCCATTAATTTATGTTGTATTGTAAAGGCTTTCATATAAATGGTTCCAATCGATTATCTAGACATAAATAATAGAAAATCATTTAGCATAGGTAGAAAAACTATGAACACAAAACCAATATTAACGAGTATATTTTAAACTGATACTAAATTTTTTACTATTATTGTCTGACTAAACTACCCTAATTAAAATCCATCATTTTAAATAAGCTATAATAAACAAAAACATTAATTAAGTAAAAGTAAAAGAGTGCCCGAGCCAGGGATTAAACTTCAAAAATGTAAACAAAATATATGTAGGTCCATCGAGCGAAGAATTTATACAAATATAACATGCATTCGATTCTTTTGAGAAGCGCAGTTTGATAACATTTTCCATTCTCATCTTCCAGTTATTGTTCAATTGAATAAATCTTCACAAAAAAATATTGTACATCCATTCACACTATAAATACAAACAATAAATCAAATGGAAATATTTCGTTTTGTAAAAACCCCCGTGTAAACGCAGTCAATTTGAGAACAATCGTATTTTTCTATAGCATCTTACGATTAATAAACCGAAACAGAGTCATATATTTATAAAATATTTTTAAATTGCGAAGAACCAAGAGAAATCAAAATATGTATAAATGGGATGTATCTTTTAATTAACAAAAAATATTTAAGAAATTTTATTTACAATTACGTGAAAAAATATATATTTACGTAACTATTTATATCTTCTGTTTAGGAATTTTTAATGCGTGCAATGTATTCACAATAACGAAACTGAGCTACTCTACAAACTCACTTATAAACCTCGGACTCAACATTGACATAGTAAATAATATGCGGTTAGGATTTTGAATTATTTTATACTGAGAATCAATCCGTTATTTTTTATTTGCGCAAAAATATATCAGTGTGTAAGAAAAAACTTGACCAAACATGAATGTGTTAAAATATATTTTCTCGAACAAACAGCGGTCTTTTAAGACATTTGATTTACATTAATTTATAAATAGCTCAATTAATTAGTATGTGAGAAGATTTGTTGTTTAAGTAATAAATATTAATATATTAAATGAAGTTCAGCTCACATTATTACTGAATAAAATATCATTTAATTAATGAAACATGGTATAAGGTAACCGTGAGTTTTAAAACTGTTTGGTTAGTGATTGAAATTGTAAATTAAAATCACATTAGATTATCCAACGCAAGATGTTTCAATGAGTACTTTTAACGACTGCAAATTAAAAGAATAATATTATGTATCTAATACAAGCTCCTATGGAGATTTTTATATTTAAATATATAAACAAAACACAGACTAAAACAATGTAAAATAAAAATAACGGGTAAAATATGAAATAAAAAAAAACCTAGTATGTAGTATTTGGTTTGTATATTTAAAGCGATGAAATAAATAATTAAAAATTATTAAATCTGAATGTTTTATTTTAGAATAGTAACCTTTGTTCTGCAGCTGCAAGATACTATTATATAATAAGTGAATTTTCCTCAATTACGGATTACACAAAGACAAGGTGATCAGTCTCTTACGCTTCAGATGCCAGTCCAAAAAACTATGGAACATTACATGTTTTATTGAATGTGAGAAAAGACAATAAGACATTGATTTTACACACATTTTATTATTATAATATTTAATTTGTTACATATATAATTATTCAAGTGTGTATATTTTAATAACAGTAAAATTAAAATATGAAATTCACTATAATTAATAAATATAATAATTTTAAATATAATTTACCAGTCTATTCTGATATGTTTCATTTTCATTAAATTATACAGTCATTCTTATTTTAATAAATTTAATAGGCTTAATTTTATCAACAATGAAAAACCTATACATGAATTGTACATTCTCTTCTTTCTTGTTCTTTCTTCTGATGATACCTGGGAACAAATATAAAACATATTAGAAATTTTAACACTTAGAAAATAACATCTGACATTAGCAACATTCCGAATGATTTTATAACTATTATTATGTATTCACCAAATGATTAAAATAGGAAAACAATTCATCACATCATTTTACAGGTAAGAAAGTAAGATCATCAATAAGTAAGTCATATATAGTCAGACCCAACAATATTATGTACGTGGAGGTTATCAATATAATTTATCATGCTGTTCTATAAATGCCACTACATTATAAAAAACACTATTTAGGAATACAAAATTCTTACTTATCAATGAGTAATGTAATATCAGGTGGAACGGCGATGTTAGAGATGGTGTCACAGTTGGCTTGGGGGGATGATGGACCTGTAGAACTCATCTCTACGCAGCCTCCACCATTCAAGTATATTCCGCTGAAATATTAAAATCACGTTAAATAATTTAGATTTTGTTTAGTTCTGCGTGAGCGTGTTTGTAGTTTTTAAAATATATTTTGGTGGGTTTATAAATAATTATAACATGTTTGTTTATAGTTACATTATTACTCAATAAGGAAGAATTTGTTATATTTTATTTTGGCTTTAATGAAAAGAAAATATTCAAGATAGTTTTATGAGTTACAAAGTCTGCTGTGGAAGCTTTTTCTACTTATGAGCAAGTCACAAAGAACAATTGTTTTTAAATGTATGAGTCGGAGGAGTTTAGCAACTTTGGCGAACATTTTTTGATATCTCAACAAAATGTAATGCGATTTTTGACTCACATTAAAAGTGATAACATTATTCCTTTTAAGTATAGTTTACATGAGGGCAATACAATTAGATATGATAATATTGTCTTGTCCCAGCTCTGTGAATACTCTCGACCGCGCAGGACCGAACGCATGGACAAAATGAAAATTTGGCCACAGTTCACACGTGAGCATAAATGAATACATGCCGGCGTTTATTATAAATACGTTCACAAAAATACTATTTATTTTATACCAAGATGAATTGGAATTGGTAAAGGACAAACCTTTTAGTAAAAATGAATTTTTTGTGCATCCATTTTTGGGAGAAAAATTATGCGGAAGATACGCGAAGGTAATCATTGTTCCGCAGAGATAGCCTGCACGTCTATCTCGGTGACAAAGTCTCGGAACAATGTTTTGTCTTACAAATTCCTGGGACAAAACAATATTGTATTGTCCACATGTAAACGGCCCTTTAGTATGCAAAAATACCAGCAAAAAATATAAATTAAAGGAATAGTACTAGGTGTACTAGATGTAATAGTACTATTATGAGAGAAATAAATAATCCTTTTTATGCAGTATTGTGAAGTAATTGAGTGTCAAATGCCGAAGTAGAATGATGTTTATGAGAAAAAGTACACCCATTGTAACCTTAAAATAAAATGTGATGGTTATAATTATAATTATATATGTATAAAGGAAATCATACAGTCTTTATATAAAACAAGGTACAAAAGAACAATAAAAAAAAGTAAGACCAATTATCATATAATATAAATACAATACTATTTGTCTCCAGTATTTCATGGTTTTAGGTTCTTTCCAACAAATACAAAATAAGTAGTTCCTTTTGGTTTTTATAATAAATACTTATAAACTTACAACATAATGGAAATAAGCAAAAAGTCTGTAAAAAAAATAAATTATATATATTTTTATAAAAAGGTATCATTGGCAGCTGGAATGATTTTATTTTATTTAATTAAAAAAAAAAAACAGTTTAGTCTTACAACTAACAAAAATATTTCAATTTTACCAGCCATTTCAAACTGATTGGGTGCATGAAGAATAATATTCTGTGAAATACAACCAGAATCCAGGAAGAGCATTTTGACTCAATGGGTACTCTCAGGTAAAAGTCCTGAAAAAGGAAATCGAGTGTAGATAAGTCCGCCTCCTAGTAAAATGGTTGGCGCATTTGCCTACTATACTTTTGATATTTTTTTTACTTTTTAAAAAAATAAATATTTATTTGCGTTCTTATTATTTTTTTGCACCACAACAGGCCAGAAGGCCCAATTACAGTGGTGAATTACATCTCAGAACACCCAGGCTTGAGAAAAATCACATTTAATTTGTGTGTTCTTACCAGGAATCGAACCTGGAACCTTCCGTGTGTGAGTCAAGCGTCTTAACCATTACACCACGGAGGCCGCCAATCTTATCTTTTAGGGGTCATTTTCAATGTGTTGTAAATAACTCACAATTAGAATAATGGGAACTAAGTTGCGGTAGAGCGGGGTGCGAACCTCGGTCCTCTAATCCGAGAGTCCGTGGCACTAGCTACGGGACCACAATCCGGTTCAAAGATCCCGGGTTCGATTCCTCGGAAGAAGTACCGATTTAAAGATGGTTTTAAACTGCAATATTTCATTGTTACTGGACTGGCAAGCGTAAGACTGATCACCTTACCTTCATGTGACAGATGATCAATATACCCAGCATTTGGTGTACGAATGCAGTTTCCTATGCACCACAGGGTGCGGAAAGGCACATGACGATGATATCTATAATGTATAATGTTACCTCTCGTGACAAGTCCTCGTGACTTATCGCTATATGAATATCGTGATGTGCGAATGGTTAGTACAAAGCGTGTGGTGCAGGTTGCCTACTGGGAGTAGGTGGAGTGTGTGGTGTGGTGGGCAGGCGGCGGGGGGTCAGGGGGGTGAGCTACCTGCGTCTACCTGCTGCATCGCGCCACTCGGCCCGGAGTGTAGCTGCGGTCGCCACCACTGGAAGGGGACACGCAGCGAGACCCTAAATAAATAAAAAAAATTAACACAACTTCACTAAAACATCCTTCTCCGTGGAAACCAATTTAGATCAATACTTTTAAATAATCCCTGTTAGCGAATAAGATTCTTCTCTTTTCAAAACTGTTCTCTATCTCTGTTGTAAAATATTATATTAACACGTGCCACGGCACTGCTTGCCACTTTTTTCGTTTGAAATAGCGAGGTAAATGCAAGCCGAATCACCAGCAGCGCAATGAGTATTCGTAGTCTATTATTACAGATGGCAAATACTGTGGGCTAAAAATTATCAACTGGCAGTCTGTCATCGAGCGAAAATGTCCCGATTATGGCAATCAGTGCCCTGTATGTTTATGTTTCACGAATGCATTTTCTTGAGGTATTAGCTTTTAGCCTCCTAAAGGGTGAAGTATTCCTCGCAAAATATCGAGAAACACTTCCAGAACAACCTCCGATTTCCGATAATTGAAGCTGCGAACTGTGTTATGAATGAGGTAAATGCAAGAATAACAACTGTATGTTGCTTCGAGTGTACCCAATTTGTGTGCAAAAACCATTCTGGTCAATCAACAAAATGCACAGCCGATACTGTCAAAATATATTAAGACCGTAAAGACGAAGATTAAGTTTTGTTTTTTTGTAATCTTTATTTTTCCTTGCATTATGTTTCTTTATTATTATTTGTAAAATATGTTCTAAATAACAATGTGGACTTCATTACATTGCACAAATCTTGCATATTGCCTGGGATAAAAATATTATTATTATTATTACATAGTTATTTTACATTTTTCATGTGTTTCCTTTGTTTTTAAATATCATATTATAAAGATAGCTAATTATTTAGACATCAACAACAATTGATAATAGTATAGAGCTCATTTAGAGCCACTAACGCCACTTCGTTAGTGAATTTGGAAAATAGGTATTTGAGTGCCAGATTTAAGTGCTTTTGAAAAACATAAACATGCCAAGCAAAGTTAATTGCATAATTAAATTCAAATTAAAAACTTCTTTATTTTCCATTTCCTGAGAGAGATCAGGATATTTGGCAATCTGGATGACTGGAGTTCGGATAAACAAACTTCAATTGTACTTTACCGTTGTTTGACTAATCAAACACTTTTTATTTATAGTGATTGACTAAATTAAGCGGTAATTTGATGTATAATGTGTACTTTTTTGGTTTCTTATTTAATTCTCCTAACTATCCAATTCGATTTGTCTCTTTTGAAAAGTCATCAGTGAGAAATGGCTTAAGGCAAACTACGGTACAGAGTACCTCGTTACTTCCAATTGCAAGTGTACATTTGGGGTATTGTATCCTGAAAGTTAGTTGACCTTTAGTGGTGGTGTTTCCGGGACTGTCGCTATTATCGTCGGAGTCCGTCGTAGGGGGGTCCCTATGCTTGGTCCTCCTGTCCCAGGCAGCTCCGGCTGGGCCGCTGCGTGCCCCCCGAGGGCCTGCCCTCCCCGCCCCGGGCCCCACCCCATACTGGCCCCCTCGCAGTTCCACTGTCATCGCTTTGGAGAGAGTGGATTCATCTGAAGACACAAACATCACATTCGTATTTCGTATATTTCTTAAAACGGTATGATTTTTAAAGAATGGTCACTTAAATCGGGTTGTGGTCCCATGGCTAGTGTCTCGGACTCACGGACCAAAGGTCCGTCGTTCGAATCCCACTCTACCTCAACTTGATTCCATTTTCTAATAGTGAGTTATTTACAACTCGTTGAGAATGGTCCTCAAAATTGAATATTTGGGTAAATCATAAGAACCCAAATATTTCTTTTTTACTAAAAAAAAAAAAACTTAAATATGAGAGGTACACGGCTAAAATGGGCTCATTGCATTTTATCTATTTTAGAGAGATTAATGGCATTTTTTTTCTCCTGAATTGGTCTTATAGAACGGAATATTCAAAAATAACAAAATATGAATCTTTGTCTAATAAATTGTAGGAAAGAAATCTGTGCCTCGGGTCTAAAAGGGCAAATGTCGGATTACATTTTCTCTTCCCATGATTTTGAAGAGGGTTGATGTCAGTAAAAAAATATACATATTCAACAAATTTATACATACATACATATGTGGTTGTCTTTTTTGATTGATAATATTTTCAAACACCTCAAACAGTTTACTATAACATCACAAAATAGCCGTAAAATTACTCTCTTATAATGTTGTGATTTACGACATTGGCCCTTTTAGACCCAAGCCACAGAAATATGGAGTCACAGCTGGCAAAAAAACAGTCAAAATGCTTGCTGCAACAAGATCGTATATACAAGGAGTTTTTTTTTATAATTAAAAAAATACATTTTTACGTGATTGTACAGGTAAAAAATTATTTCACATCAATTGAAAAAACATTTTTTGAATACGTGAACCCAGTAATAAGTTTTTTATTCTTAAATTTGCTCTCAAAGTTCAAAATTTGTAATTTGTTTCTGAGCCAGTTTATGTCGTGTACTCTTCATATGCTTACATTTAAATCTCCCGCACAGCAATCAGGCTATTTTAAGGCGGGAATCGCAGTATTTTTAAATTAGAATAATCATAGACAACTGCTAAAAGGGAGGATGAAAAGATGGGGGTGAGATGATGAATGGTCTACCATATTCAAAAGTATCACATCTATGGAGGCGGCGGTGCTTCCTGTGCGAGCTCGGCAGTCTCGCAGGGCCCGCACCCTCGTTGTTGTCCGGCGCCCCAAAGGTACGAAAGTGGAGGGCGTGTTCCCCTCCTGAACCTCGAGCACTGACTCGACTACCCGTCACCTCGCCAAATGTGGCATACGGGCTGATCTCATAAAGTTCTGAAACAATTTAGATTTATTATTTTCAAACATTTATGAAACTGGATCTGGCACATAGAATGTAGATTTTGACATTGAATTTTGTTAACATTTTTTCTGAATGATTTTGCATATTCACATAATTTTAATTGTCAACTCTTAAAAGATTGTGCTAAAAATCCCTTTGGAAACGATGCTGTATCATCGTCTTACATTAAGCAAAATAAGTCATACAGTATTATAGCCTCGCTAATCCGGATACCCGCTTATCCGGTGATTGCGGTAATCTGGATGGATGGTGCAGGGGCGTTTGCGGGGAGGTATTTCATCTACGTCAAGGTTCGCGCTTCTGTTTCATTTCTGTTTTTTTTTATGCGCAGCCTTTCTACATGTTTATTATTCACTATGGTTAATATTGTTGAAGTTGTCTTTTGATAATTATAGAAATTTCTAAAGTTAAAAATATATGATTTATTACCATTGAAGTATTGCAGACCACAATCCGGACGGGAAGGTCCTGTTTTTTTCCTGTCCGGATTGTCAAGGCCCTGCTGTATTTTTATTTAATCCTGTCATAGCAAAATACAATTTCATTATTTTTTATTAACAGAGATATACAAAGTATTGTATTCTTTGTAGACTTATGTGACATCATAGCCGCAAAAGGATTAATGGATGAGTTCAGAAAACTGAAATAACAGTTTAAAATGGTAATTGTTTTGAAATCCTCCCTGGCTATACAGCCATACGCCTCATTTAAAGATTTGTTGTTTAGTTTCTGTTATACGGCCAGTTGCCACCTGACGTCGAGATAGTAACCCCTCGTGCCTCCGCTTCCATCCTCAACACAACGTCCTGCCTGACGCCGCTGTCTTCCAACAGCTCATAGCCCGAAGTATGTCCGGGTGGCCTGAGAGAAGATTTGTGTCCCTACCACCTATTCCGCCGGACTGATGCACTTCATCTCCACTGTCACAGCAGTCGAGGTCTTCACCCGTAGCCCCGGGCAAGGGATCGCGTTATACCCCGCAATTGTATGAAATTGTTTTGTAATAAAATAAAATTAATATATAAAGGCCCATTTGCTTCCATGTACCTGATGAATCGTCATTCGATTTCTCATTTCCATTTATTGAAGATGAGGAATAAAGTTTTTGCCCATCTCTCAACTTTTCTCTCTCGAGATCGTTACTTTCACTAAGTTTCCTATCATCACGTGAGTAATGATTTGCCACCAAACACCGGAATCTGAAATGGAAAATCATTTTTACAGTTTCAATTAAAATGTGTTTCATTTATTTTTTATGCAAAACATTTTAAACATAAGTGTTGGGACTAAAACTTCTTTGTGCACTGCCAGTCTAGCTTCGATTGTTATTAGCAATTACTGTGCTGTTCATTTTGTTTCCCGTATCCACTCTTCTTTCATCATCTTTTTCTACTCTTCCATCTCTTAAAAACATGCTTCCCAGATCCACAAATTTCATTTGTTTACATTTTATTTTGCAATCAGTAATCTCACTTCCCCTTTCAAATACCATAACGTTCGACTTACTTTCCACCAATTCGCTCTTCAGGCATACGCCATGCATTATATGAAATTAAAATAAAAACACTTTGGTTTTAACCACCGATTAAAGACCGGTTTTAAAGCTACACAGGCTTCCTTATCTAGGTACAATTTAGTCATTTTAATATTATCCAATTTTATAATTTTAAGAGTGTCTACTGAATACTAAATCTAATACATATTGATTCAAATCACATGAGAAGTAGTATCTAGTGCCATTTGTACTTCTAGAGTTAGACAGGAGTGGACTTAAGGAAATATTGTTTATTTATTATTTTTTTGCTTTTATTCAGCGCTTTTTAAATTTCAAAGTTGTCCAATTTTGATGTTTTATTTTTAACATGTAGAATTTTAAACCCAAGTATATTTTGTTTAATAGACACTATTAAAATTATTAAATAAGATAGGATTAATTATTACTAAATTATTAGGAAGTTTGTGTAGTTTCAAAACTAGTCGGTGATAAATAAAAATTAAAGGGTTAAAAATAAAGCGTTTTTATCTTAATTTTAATTTAATAATTTCTGTTTTAATTTTACTTCAATTTCACAGAATGCTTCTCACCCATTTAAACTCTCGAATATAATTATATTAATTATAGGTTATAAATGAGTAAGAGTACCTTTGGGTTTTGAGTAGGAGACAGGCGAGCAGCGTGAGGGCAGCCAGAAGTAGGGCTGCGCTGGCGGCCGGGAGTAGGAGGGAGGAGGACACGGAGCCTCCCCCACCTGCCTCCCTCCCACCACCGGCCAGGGCCACACTCGGGTCCAAGGGAAGGATGTGCTCTAAGCAAATATAAGCATTGTGTTTCTTCGCAGATAAAAATAAATTATATGGATCAAGAAAAACATTTTAGGATCATGAAAAAATAATCCGGGTAAATAATAAGGACTTAAACATCCTAACAAATTATGTATACGAGAAAGATTTTAAAATTTCCTACTACATGGAAAAAAAAACCATTATAAAACGTAAAAGAATGCATAACTTCATTTAGTAATATAACGGAACCTCTTTTTACACAGCTTCAAAATAACATGGTACAAAAATGAAAATGAAATTTAAAAAAAAAAACATCATTCCATGTCCGCTCCCTAATTGGAACATATGGTGTCCACAAAGAGCCTTCAGGCATCTCTGTCGGCTGCTAGATCCTGTACATCCTCGCAAGTCAGATTTGCGTCCTGTAGTTCTGACATAAACTGCCGACAAACAGTCAGCAGCGGACATTTAGGAAGTCAAGAACCTGATGCCTTGTAAAGTAGGCAAGCGTAGCTAAGGCCCTCAAGAGGCATCCGCAATATATGGCCCAGCCAAACGTATAGCCTCCGCTTGATGACAGTTTTCACCGGATTTTGCTTAGTAAGTCAAACCACCGCACACCCAAGATTCTTCTGAGACATCTATTCTCAAAATTCAGTATTTTGCTGTTTTGAGCTCTAGTGAGGTGACACGATTTGCATTCATAGAGGAGAATAGGTGTTATGCAGGCATTGTATAGGCGGCATTTGGTTTTCACTGATAAATATCCAATCTCCAGGCAGCCTTCATACGTGGCGCCTGCTATTCTTAGAAGCACTCCCAGTTCTTTTTGAAAGCTATCATTTTCTGTAACATACCCCAGGTATTTGAAACTCTAGACCCTTTCGATGACTTAGTTTGACAGTCAGGGGATTTTGAGCATCATTATAAATGTATAAATTGAAATAGCAATACAATAATGCTATTCTTTATTAAGTTCCCTAGATCACTCTTTTACTTACTAGGCGCAGAGAATAAAGTTGTAAAAAAGACAAATGTAGATAATATAATTTGTTGAATATTTAAATAACCTAAGCTAATTATTTTGCTTGTATATTAATTGTTTTTTTTATTTATTTTTTTTATTTTCTTTTATTCAGGAAACATACAGTACAGTTACAAAGTTTAATATTTTACACAATTGGACTTAATTCTAATGGACCAGTGAAGTTTCCATATGAAAAAGCAATTAAATCTAATGTTAATTATGAAAGTATAAAAAAGAGAAGGAAAAAGAAAACATAAATGAAGGTTGTTTAAAAATTTAAATTTAAGTGAAAAAAAAAAATATTTTAAGGTTTGTAGGTTTTACATGTCAATTGTTTTACTTTTTGACTCATCTGTAAGTCCTGATTTAATACAGATTTTACTTCTAGCAAGTCGGGACATAAATATGAAAAGAGTTGAGTAATTATTTTGAATAATCGTAATAAAAGAAACGATAAATTATTGCACATAATTTAATGATAATTAAACTGTTAAAAATATACTATTAATATTAATTTTATCAATATTTGTTTATCTACACAAGCTCTACTGACTGTAATGAATGAAAATGGGGCCACAAAACATGTTTCGTTTACGAATATCTAGAATTAATTTACACACATACCTCCGTTTTCTTTCAACGTATCCACATTGAGCTCAGCAGATGTGGACCCCGCATCGTTCGTAATAGCTATTCTTAGCTGGTACCACTGAGCGGTACTCAGCTGACTCAGCACCAAATTATCTACTAGAGGACCATCAGCCGCAATGCTCCAATGCGATTCTCCCACCGCTCTGTACTCGACAATAAGTTTGGTAACGGGACAACCTCCGTCCCTCCACGTGTAAATACTCAGTTTTATGGCAGTAGAATTGGATGAGACAAGGTCTGCTGGCTTTGAAGGTATCGGTGCTAAAAACAAACATTGCAAATTGTAAAAATCTTACATTAATTGCGGGGGATGCGTTCTGGACATGGCTGCGATGAGTGAAATTTAGCAGTCAACGGAGGATTTTTTACAGAACTCTTTCAGATATTTTTCAGCTGATTTTATTTTAAGGCATTGCAATTTTGATTGTTATTTAAACCGATCAAACTAATCATTGCTGGCTTTACAAACAATTTCTTCCTGCTTTTTTATATTTTTTTTATTGATCGCACTGTAGACTCAGGCAATTTAAAACCCCTACCTACAACTGCAATTTTACCACCATTTTCTATCATTTAGATTATTTTTGGTTTCTTTTTGTCATAATTGATCTTCACATGTTGCAGTGACGTCAGGAGCTTGCATAGCACTGACCCCCACCTCTGAGAATAAGAAGAAGAGGAACGTCACTACATTGAAAAAAATATTGCGTTATAACGAATCCGAATTCGCCGGGGTCGCGATCACCTTACCTGTATTAATATTTCGGAATACATTTTGATTTACGGCCATCTGGAACTGGAAATGACCATACAAAGTATATGGTAGCATAAAATATCAGTATAACTTTGGAAGTTAATTCTATATTGACATCACAAATGACTTGAGTATGGCATCTTTACTAACTATTACGTTTTAAACACGGTTGAAAGGTTTTCCCCAAAGTAAGATATACGGTAAACATCATGAAGAGATATTAAGACATGAATTCGTCCAGAAAATTTTTGTAATGACATTACAGGTTAAAAGTTGTTTCAATAAACATTTGAGTTTTTTTTCTGTGACCATTCAACTTCTGTCAAAACCGAAGGTCTAATATTTAAGTAGAAATGCACTTACGTGATCCCCTCGTACTGGTGGAAAGGATCTCGCTGACAGCTCCAGCTGCTACTCTATTGTGAGCTTGTATTTTGATCAGATACAAAGTTCCACATTTAAGGGTCTCCAGTGCATATGCATTTATCTCCGGAGATAGTTCAATTATTTGCCAAGTACTCTCTGTCTCTGTTTTATAAAATAGAGAATAACCTAAAAAAGAACACAAAAAATTAGCTTTGTAAATTTTTTGGTTTAATATTTTATATTTTTAGAAACAAAGTTTGACAAATTCTTCTTGTTTATATAGTTTTCTAAATCCATTTTCATACATTATATGTTTAACTGGAAAACATTTTACTGGTTTATTTACTAGATGAAGTTCATTTCCCACTCTATCACAATTCGATTTCCTTTTTTTTATGGTTAAAATTGAAATATTCAGGTAAAGTTTGAGAATCAAATGTTTATTTCTTGGGCAAAAGATAATTATTTACAACAAATATTTATAGGATTACCTAATACGGGAGAGCCACCATTATTAGGAGCTTGCCAGTGAATTTTGATCGTAGATGACGTGGTATATTGTAGTCCTAGTGATGAGGCTGATGGTGGCAGTATGGCTATAACTGTATACGTGATGGAATCTTCACCAAAAAGATTTGACGCTGTGCATGTGAAATTTCCCGATGAGATACCATCTAAGCCTGAAGAAAAAGAATCGTATTAAAATTAATAAACAAATGAAATTTCAACACAGGAAAATAAGTTTATTATAAATTTTTTAACATACTGTGGATGAGCAGATTTCCCTGTGGAGTGACTTGATAATGAGGTGTGTGTGTGATAGTGACAGAACGATGTAGCCATCTGGCTCTTGGCAATGGACTCCCGACCGCCAAACAAGATAGACTTACGGAGCTTCCTACTCCTTTCCTAATCGTCTGACTGAATGAAGATATCCTAGCGGGAGCTAAAATAATGATATCCACATTTAATTCTATATATATTGAAGCTATGTTAAATAAAAAAAGTTTAGAAATTAGGATTGTTAAAAATGTATTTTACCTCTAGTGTTAGCACCTTGAGCAATAATTGGAGTGGGTTCCCCTTCACCTGAACCAGTTGTTGCAGAGACCCAAAATTCATATAACTGATGTTCGGCTAGATTTCGCACTTCAAACTTCAAATCAGTATTTTTTGCATTATCAATAGTCACCGTGTAACTAGAATGCTTGCCGATTCTGTAAAATATTACAATGGATGGTCAAAAATGTAATTCTATGTTTGACACTGTCAATTACTAACCCTTAATACCTAGAATAAAGCGCTAAATAAAAGTGGTATTTATTTTCTAATATGTATTTTGTATTAACAATAAGTCTTTACGTCATTAGAGTATCGTAATAACGTACACTGGTAGATCAGTCATCCATTCAGCTTCATCAAATGCAATAGGTTTGCAAGACGTAAACCAACACAAAATATACGTCCAATAAAGGGTTAAAATAAAACTGAAACCCTTGGTAAAATGTTTGATGATTATTATTTATGATTTAAGCATTAACTTTGTGGTCGTGGCCTTGCGGTGCAATGGTCAGTGCGTTTGCCTTCCATGCAAGAGGTCTTGCGTTCGATTCCCAATACGGTTGATATGAAATATTTATTTAAAAAGGGTGTTTTTACACTAGAATATTTCATAGTCCCTGGACTGGTACCTGCAGCGTAAGACTGATCATCTTACCTTCAAGTAACAATAATGATCAAGATACGCTGCAGTTGGTGTACCATTGCAGTGTCCTATGCACCATTAGGTGCTAAAAGGGAATGATGATGATTGTGGTCAAAAATTAAATTAACGCTAGTATATCGTAGGTATACTGTCAAAAAACGTTAACTCGAAAATATGCTGCAGTTTTATAAAGCTCTACAAACTAGCAAAATACACTAAGTCATTTTAAATTTCATATATCTGTAGTTTTAAAAATAAATTTAAGGTTAAGTCGTATACCGGGTATTTTATTCAGGCTAAAAGCTTTAAATAACTTAATGTTTACTTAATAAAAAATTAAGAAACGGAAAAATTAAAAACATGATCTTTAGTGAGCACTTAACATCTTACTATATTTAAATAAGATATAAAAGAGTAAAACTTAAATGCTAGATTTCTCAAAACAGGGATTTGAGAGTAAAAGCTTTTTGCCAGTTTACCCACGATTTATTAGTATATAATATAAAATAATATTCCTGTAATAAATAATCCGATATCTTCTCAATATATCCCACTTTTTGATTGAAAAATTAACCAATCATATAAATTTTAATCTCTTAGCCCCTCCCTTTCCTAACCCCCAAGGCCACATATTCTGCAACACATCGACAAATATTATTAACTTAATTTTAGTGCATGTTCAGACATGGTGGTGTTTGCATTCCCCTGAACTCTGCATGAAATTTATGTAATGAAAAATTAAAATTAATTAAAAAAAGTAAGTACACTATGTAAACTACGGTGACGGTAAAGGTGAAAGTGTATGTTAGTATTTGCATGTTGGTGCAGTGAGTGTCCTGACGAATGGGTACACCTCGAACGAGTAGACATAAAAAGTCGGTAAGTGGTTATATCTTAATATTTACCAACAATATTGTTTGATTATTGGTTCAGTAAGTAATAAAGAAATATATACATTAATGGCTAAGCAATTTTTGAGCTTAAATCAATGTTAATAATATCATTATTTACCTCATTCTCTTATCTGTTTAGAATGCAGAGCATACTGCATTAGTGTGTGAATTGATTATTTGTTATGTGAAGGCAAGATGATGAAATATAAAATATAGCTGTGAAAAAATATATTTTATGAATAACTATTTCAGGGGGAACGCGTGTGGAATCAGCTTGGGATAGTATGAATGGTGATCAAACCTGCTAATTATTACTCAACGCAACGTACATGTTAATAACAAAACAAAATACCTATTATTTATATTGAAAATTCAAGCATATTTAAAAAAACAATATGCACATACCGTCCAGCTTCCCGATGATAGACTGTAAAGTGAGATATGATGCCGTTAGGATTGATCGGAGGTAACCAACTAACTAGAACTGATTCTGCACTCAGAGCGAGGGCTTTGATTCTTTGTGGTGGAGATGGTACTAGAAACAAGAAATATGTATTTTACAGAAAGGTAAAAGCTCTCTAGGGGGTGAAAGCCGGTATTTGTCTACAGACATTTGGACAAACTCAAAATTGTCATGATCGTAGAACAACGACGAATGTGATTTTCTTTAACTTTACATGAGAGCAGTTTTAATTTTTTGTGGACACTTTATGTCACAACTAGAAAAGCATAAAAGTCCTTTTGTGCTAGACAAGTATAAAAATCTTTTGTATAACCTTTTTAAGATCAAATGTAGAAGAAAGTCAAAGGAAAGGTGGGATTTTTCGTAAATCCACCGTTTTTCTACAATCACGACGAAATATTGTTGATTTTGCCAGCTGGTTCAATAAATATAAAAAATTAAAATGTTTTCTGGTGTTGCCTATTAGTTAAAATAATTCATTTAGATAAATATCACCCACATCAAGGTTTCAGCTCTTTAACTTCACAAAGATCAACAGTGAAAGTACTTCCTCCAGATATCCAAAACTTATCAAAAACATAAACATAAACAGTAACTCTCTTAAAATTTTCAATCTCATTTATCGTGATTATAATTTAATTTAACTCTACTACTTTCACTGTAACTATGGCAAATTATATGGAGGACCTCTGTCGGATACTGTCATTCATCCTCATGACCATATTGCAAAAATAAATGGTAGCAAAAACTGTATTTACTTGTATCACAATAGCCTATGTTCATTATGGAAATTTTATAAATTTAGTAACATCAGATTAGATTATTATTTTCATTATTCTTAACTGACGCCCTTCATATAAGTCACCAAAGGATAAATCCCATAATCATGCACGTAGCTCCGCTTTTTAAAAGGAGTCTACAAAGATTAACAGTAGGAATAGAGAAAATATGCACATTCAAACATGGGCGAAATGACAAATGTTACACAGTGCCTAAAGTGGGCACTTAAACCAGCCGATGACAGGTCATGAGCCCTAAACTTCCATATTTCCTTCTTTAAAATGTTCTCGATCTCTGTTGTAATTTGTTGAAAAATAAGAAGTTGATGTGAGCCAGTTAGATATTGTAGCTATGATACAAAAAATGGATACTTACAATCTTCGGCCGTAGTACAAAAAACTGCAAGACTACGTTTTCCGTCACCAGCATTTGTATAAGCCAACACTTGTATAGAGTAATTAGTGAACTTGTGTAAGCCGTGAAGATATGTTTCCGTTGTAGATATTCTTTTGACTTCTCCGATATTATGTTCAACTGTAAAACAATTTATTTGCAAAAAAAACTACATATTTGCAAATTTGAAATTTTCCAAATATTAATGAGGCATGGTGACATGACAAGTTATTTTTAAAAATAAAATTAATAATGTATGTGACATGATTGTAACAATGTTCAATAGTTGGGCAGTACTAAGCCTTGCAAAAAATATAAGTCAAGTCACACAGCTATAAAACCCACTCTTGAGATTTCGTTTTAAAAAAATATAAAATTTACGAATGTTACAAAAAATATACAAAATAAGACGATAAATATTGACGCTGGAAAGGAAAAAGTTACCAAGCCAAACGTAGTGAAATTTGTTGCAACAGAGAGGGAAAACATTTTGAGAAGGAAATATGGAAGTCTAGGCATTTGCGGGGATTATGACCTGTCATTGGCTGGTTTAAGTGGCCACTTTACACACTGTTTTATATTCCCTTCTCAAAATGTTTTCCCTCTCCGTTGCAACAAATTTAGATCTAAATATCTCCTTAGGGAGGAAATCCAACCTGTCTACAAACATTTGGACATACTCAAAACATGTAACAACTTTACAGAAGAGCCAATTAAAGTTTTTGTTATTAATAAAAAAATCTCATGCATACATACATACATTATTTTGGCGTGATTTCTTAATATAATTAATATAAAAATTAAAAATAAAAAAATCTTTATTAATTAAAAAAAAAAAAAATTCATTGGTACAATAAGTCATCATACGAGTATTATAAATCATTCATGTGTGCCTAAAAACAAAATGTGTTCACTGATATTTGTTCCTATTATTTCATTCTGGTGAAATATCAAAATACATATTAAGGAGAGTTCTATAACTAATTCAAACATACATATTTGTAGGATTTTTGTTGTTTTTTGGATTGGAGCACCTACCCCAGTTGGAGGTGGACCGACGAAACAAGGTTGGCGTTCAATGCATGTATTTATTACACGGTGAATAAATAATGAATTTAGACAGCACTTGGATTACATACTGGAATGGACTGACTGGAGTACATGTTGGAACTGACTGACTGACGACTGGGTTGAGCTGACTGATGTTATCACACCCTGTAGTCTCTTTTAAGGAACAAAGTTAATGTACCCCAGGGCATTCCTCTGAATATTTCACCCGATTTAGTTATTGACTTAACATCTTATGAGCAGTACTGTTGATCTTGCAGAATCTGATGTATTACATTCAATAGAAAATGTTGAGTTGCTTCTTGGGTTGTTGCCCTATATTTTAGGTAAAATCATTAGGCACGTGGATGTCATTGATCAAGGGAGTTTCATCATCATCATTCCCTTCCCACATCTAATGGTGCATAGGGCACTGCATTGGTACACCAATCGCAGCGTATCTTGATATTTTTTTGTTACATGAAGATAAGATGATCAGTCTTACGCTTCGGGTACCAGTCCAGGGACTATGAAATATTCTGGTGTGAAAACACCCTTTTAAATAAATATTTCACATCAACCATCTCGGGAATCGAACCCTAGACCTCTTGCTTGCTTGGCAAACGGGCTGACCATTACACCACGAGGCCGACTGTAACGGAGTTTAACCCTTACATATTTATTGTAATATGTATGTGTAATTATACAACAATAACTGTTTTTTGTGATGCGCTCGTGTTCTACTCAAGAAAAATACTCTTTTTTTGTTTTCTATTCTATTGCGAAATGTTGATTGATTACTGGTAATTTTCCAACACATGTAATACTACCCTAAAAAAAAGAAATGAACTTGAAATAAATAAAGTTACCATGATCATTTAGTTGTGGCGTGTAAAGAACTTTGTATCCCTGGATTAGTCCACCGTGCTGTGCCGCGGGAGGTGGTCGCCATGACACCTTCACGCTAACAGCAGATAGTGCCATGCATGACACATCCAGTGGAGGAGCTTCAGGTACTAAAATATATAAATATACATAAAAAATAAATGTTCAATAATTTTGATGAGAATGTATCATACTTATTAAACATGTATTTCATTGTTGAAAATTATGGCAATGCACCATTGCAAGTGAACAAAAGCCATGACAGAAAACATCAAACAATTTCAAAATAATATGATTTTGTTTTCACAAACTGAAAGATACATATTTACATCTAAGTAAACAAAGTACTCCTTACATCATTATTGTCAATTTTGAGATATTTTGATGGTGTTATTTTTATCTATTAACATGAAAAGAAACTTACTCATGTATACAATTCAAATAAAAAGGTTAATTCTTTATTTAATTATGATGAAAACACCCGATAAGGTCTCTCCTGCAAAATATGTGTGACTCATTAAAATTTATGGATTATAAATACATAAATTAATCATGCTTCCCTGCATTTTTTAAAGGGCACAACAAATTATATGGACCTAGCCTAGCAATCGAAGTATTTAATTACTATCCCAGTTGTCTATGTATGTTATAGCTTGATTATTGATTTAAATCATATTTATTTAACATTTAGAATACCTCCTTCCTGAGTGGTGGCGGTGGTTGGTGTAGTGGGAGGTCCAGTAGCCACAGCGTTGAAGGCTCTGACAGTGACTCCGTACCGCGTGAACTTCCTGAGGGCATTCAACGTAAGCTCCGTGCTGGCCCATCCGTTGACGGTGGTGGTCTTACTGGTGTTGGAGCCGGCCTCGTACCAAGTCACAGAGTAGCCCAGGAGTTCACCATTCCATGTCTCGCGAGGAGGAGCTTGCCAGCTGACGTGGAGTTCTCCGGGTCCACCGGTTTGGAGTTGTAAATTCAAGGGAGGCTCTGATGGGGCTGTGACAAAAATTATAATGTTTTGAGGAAAAATATGGCAAAAAATATGCAAAAACACAAAAAATATTTTGTATCCAAGCAGCTTTTGCTGGTGAAAAATTTACTGTGGGTAATTATTATAATACAAAATTTAATAGCGTTACAGTTATTTTAACACTTGGTTACAAAGCGTTTAAATTAGACAGCCATATAATTGAAAAGGATGGGAGGTGGGCATGTTGAAACATTTTAAACAAACAGAATATATAATACATTATATTATTATATACTAAAATAACATTTTAGGAAAGAAAGACCTCTGTATTCGTGAACCCCATATTTGTAATATTTGATAATCGTCACATTTTGATTACAACCTTTTCCTCCACATTGGTTAGTATTGTCTGAATCCATTTAGTACAATAAAGTTTAAGTTGCAAGGATGTTTATCGTTTTTGAACCATTTTTAGGAGTTGGAAATAGATAAATTCATCATCATTATAAGCTTGACAGCCTGGATGGGTTTTGGCTGTATCCGGGAGTCTCCTCCACTCTTGCCGGTTTGCTGCCCTTCTTCTCCAGTTTTTCACTTCCAACATTATTACACGTGTTCATTGAATTTCAGTTATTTCTCAAGAGGAGAATTTTGTTTATTTATTTGTAATATTCTATATTTTAAGACCCCTAGGAACAGATTAGTGACAAATATAGAGGTTCTTAGTAAAAACACCATTACAACAATATGATATGTTACCTTCTTCCTGAGTTTTGACAATAACTGCTTCTGTAAACTGAGATTGTTCAATCTGGTTGACCGCTTGTAATCTGATGGCATACTTCGTATGTGGGCGTAGGACAGATAAAACTGCTTCATACTGATTTATTGGGGGGACGCTTGATCTATAAACATACACATAAAATTTACTTATACAATAAATGAACATAACACATTAAATTGTATTAAATCTTGTTTAGAAATCTAGTTTCAACATGAATTAACCATTTTATTATCTGTCGTGAGATGTCCACAATATCGAAATAAAATATTTATAATGAGAAGTTGATAAAAATATACAAATCTTTTTAAAAAATGTAATAATTGAAATGTTTTTTGATCTCGCATAGTAAAATTTAATGTGATTTCAAAACAAGGGAAAAGATTCATACTTATGACTGTTGTAATACCAACATAAAAAATAAAAAGTATTGCCAATTAAGCCGAGGTAGCAACAGATAGATTGGGAATTTATAGGTAAAACAAAAAAGTACTTATTACATTAAGAATTTCTGAATCAGAGAGCCAGATAAAAATAGTGTTTACGTAGGGAAAAGCTTTCTGATCAGGGAAAATAATTTTAGCTAAAAATTTACTCACTGTACACCGCTTGTCTTAATTAATGAGTGGACGGATATATTATGAGATACTGCATCATCCCAATTGGGGGAAGGAACCGGGCCATAGCCTCCCAGAGTAGAATACTGGACTGTGTAACCAAGAAGCGGAGAGTTTCCATCGAATCCTTGAGTCCATCCTAGTCTTGTTGAACGGCTACCCGCTTCCAGGACTATCAAAGAGTGAGGGGGATCTGGTCTCTCTGAAATATACAAAATTGTTTTACAGAACAAAAAATACTTGCGGATGAGCTACTTACGATTATAGAGCTTGTGAAATAGTACAACGGTAGGGTGTGGAAAACATTTCTTAAATAGGGTAATATTAGAGCCCTTAATGATAATTGTAAATAAAATAATCATCTTTCTAGAATGTACCTTTCAGAAATTATTTTCCAATGAGGAAGTTCAGTGCTACGGAAATTGGATGTGAAAAACGTTTTCTTACGCCTGGTAAAAATTAGAGCATTTAGTTGTACGGCGAAGTTTCTTGAAAATGAATGAAAAAAATTGTAAATGAAGATACAGATTTTAATAAAAACAAACTTCTTTGAACGACGTCAATAGTTCTTCCGAATCAACCAGGGATAGTGTTTATTTTATTTTATTTTTCTAGTTGTGATAGATTTTCGGTTTACGGAAAGCCAATTCACCAATCAGTAGCACTCACTAAAGAAAACTTGTGACATCACACACGGAGTAGTTTAAAAGTTTGAAATTGAAAAAACACAAAAAACATATTTAAAAAAAAAATTGTCTTAGTTCGATAGTCTATTAACAACATTTTTTAAAATAAAAAACCAATAACTTCCTTATTCAGATAATAAACTTCCATTTAAGTCCAGTACAAATGTGACATCTTACATAATATATGTGTGTCACGAAAAGAACCATAATTTCAGACACTAATAAATAGATTATGTGGAGTATTTGAGATGTAATATGACTCATTTCACAACACTAATGCTGCATTGAACAATAGTAATTTTTTCAAATTATAATCATAATCACAGGGTTATCATAAATTCGGAAAAAAAAGATAGACATCTAAGTCAAGAAAACAAGATTACGAATCATAACACATTTTCATTTGGAAACGTCAAAAAGTATTTGAAATATGGCATACCTTGGACGGATAAATAAATAATGTGATCGCTGTTGCCAAACGCATTCACTGCTTGGCATTTATACACTCCCGAATCTTGGCGGTCAGTTCTGCTAATAAATAATTGAGATCGAAGTCCCGTATCAGTCTTGACCTCAGATGTGCTTATTCTGAAACAGAGCTTTGGTGTTATACACGAGATCAGCAGCCTAATAATTGTTGACATTAAACTTAAATGAATAATAATCACCGGAAAGTATTTAGGTCTATTCGATTCATGTCATGAGTCCATTGAATCTGTATTGGATTGTCACCATGTACATCACAGATTAAAGTTATGGGTTCGTTGCGACGGGCAGTTACATTTCTAGAAGGAATTTCAAATCGTGCAGGATCTGAAAGAATACAGGGAATATTTCAGATTGTTTAGTTGTTAATTTTTATTTACTATCATATTACGTAAAAAAAATTACATTTATACAAAGTTGTATTTTACCCCGTTCTAAGCCAGTCAAAAAAAAACAGTAATCAACACATAGAAAAAATTTATAAAGGTAGTAGACATAGTGATAAACATAGTAAAATACAAAGTAAAAAAAATATTGTAAAAAATGTAGTAAGAAACATTGTATATTTAAAAACCAAGTAAAATACGCAGTAAAAACAAAATGAATAGTAGGAAATATAGTAAAAGACACGGTAAAAAACATATTTAAAAACCCAGTGAAATACGTAGTAAAAACAAAATACATAGTCAGAAATATAGTAAAAGACATATTAAAAAAATATACATGTAAATAAAAAAACATTGTGAAATACATAGTAAAAAGAAAAGATGTAATAGAAAAAAAAGTATACATTTAGTAAAAAATATATTGAAAAAAAAACATGGTAAAAAGTAATGAGGATCATCAAAAATAAAACTACTACTACTACCATCACACCATTTCCCAGAAGGGGTAGGCAGAGAGAATGGACTGCCACACACGTCTATCCTGGCATATATTCCTAGCTTCTTCCACATTCATACATCTTGTCATACATGCCCCTCGGTTCTGTCTGCTTTTGATATGACCAGACTTAAGATTTTGGTTTATCTGATAATGCTACGTCTTCCTTGGTCGTCCTCGTCTCACGTTACCGTTTATTTTCGCCATATATATTTGTTTTACCATTCGTTCAGCGTCCATTCAAAAATCCAAAATATAAATCAATAATTTAATCAATAAAAAATGAAAAATATATAATTACAATTCAAATAAGAATGTTCGTTTAAGTTCATATTTGTATAATTTAATTTAACAAAGATATTATTGTGATTCACTTAACATTATATTCATTGAACCCAGACTGCCTACGGGAGATCCATATTATTAAAATCAGTTTGACAGAGTAGGATTTAAAATTGTTAAATCCATTTTATTAAATCTTACCATTTACTAAGACAAATATGATTTTTGTCAGTGCGGTTCCAATTCCATTTTCAGATTTACACATATATTGACCTTCATCATAGGATGATGCACCCTCAATTAGCAAAGTTCCATTACTCATAAATTTGAAACGCCCTCCCAGATTCACCAAGGGTATGAAATCGTTTCCGGATTGACCTGTAAAGTGATAAAAAAACACAAAATAAAACCGATGTATCCACGAATATTCAATACATCATTCTATGGCATTGTTCTTCAATATTTTGAGTGTTACAATTCTAACGCCAATAACTATTCTTAAAACCCCCTCAGAAAATATTTTTATAGAAGGCTGCTGCGTCCGTTCTCGGACTTTAATGTTAGTTATAAAATCAAACCACCTTATACCTAATATTCTTCTCAAGCACTTACTCTCAAAACTCAGAAGTTTGGTGTTTTGAGCTTTGGTAAGGTGCCAATCGACGCGAATCGACCAATCACCAATATTAAAACCATTAACATGTATTATTTATACTTGAAACTTAGCAATACAATTCAATGTTTTAATTTTTATTGAGTGTAAGAAATCATTTTTTCTGTCCTATTTCCCATAGCAATGATTTTCCTCATTATGTAGTCGGTTGTGAATCTCAACAGGAATTACGCAGCTGCGAGAACATTTTCATAAAACAGATAGAGCCATCTTTTCAAGAAATCGTTAATATCTGAAGTTGCTGGACACCTTTCCAGAAGATCATAATCAGAATTCAGATACTTCAATTTAGACAATTTAATATTATTCATTGACAATTCTTGATGAAATTCCACTGTAATTAGGTATAAATTTATATTTACGTTAAAGTTGTAAATTGAAATATTTGGTAAACTCCCACTGAACTTATGTATTTGATCAACTTGTGCTTTCACCTCCTAACGGGCATCCTTGACTGGTAAATGATTTAAACACAGTATAATGTTTAACGCTAAATACAGTTTTGCAAATATAAAAGTGAAGCTACGCTATCTTACTGTAAAAATACACGAATGCTTGCCATCTAATGAGGATTATCTTATGAGGTTGATAATGTGAAATAATACCTTGTTGCTTGAGCCATGTTATCTGTGGAATTGGAGACCCTCTTGTCCGACAGTGCAAGGCAAGAACTGATCCCGCCAGAGCTGAGCTGTCCACGGGTTCACTAACCCATTTAGGGGGCACTATTCACCGGGCAGCGAAGGTTACATTAGGAAAAACATTAATAAAACATGTTGCAAAATACCCACAGTGCAAAATCAAAATGAATGGTAAAATAAAATTTGTTATTATTGATGAACAAAAAATAATACAATAAATAAATGCATAACAATATAAAAATATAGCATTTGAAACTCATATAATAGGCTTCATACCTTCTAATAAAATTCTAAAGAAATTTATTTTAGACTTATCTGTTGCAGTAACTTCGTAAAGTGCTCAAGAAAGATTAAAAAATCTTGTTGTTTTAGTTAAAATGTTTTTTCAGTTTTGCAAAAACAATATAATATTACAAATAAAATTAAATGTCTTTAAACTTAATAATGACATTCACCTTTTAAAACAAGAAAAAGAAACAATATTAACAGCAAGTAATGAATACAAGAACTTATGTACTATTAAAACATAATTTATTATTTGATATTAGATGAGAAATAAGAGTTTTGGAACAGATTTTGTTTTTAATATCGTATAATTAATTTAATTTGTTTAATTCTGGATGTTTAATCCATGATTTAGCCGTGCAGTAAAAATTCAACAGTTCACAAAACGAAATTAGACGAGAATATATTCACCCATCGAGCCATATTAAAATCCATGGTAAGCATAGCTTTAAAAACAGAAAACAGAGTTTAAAACATTTGGTGCATGTGCCGGATGAGAAACAACATGTGCTGATGATAAGTGCTATATGTAGTGCCAAGTGAAGGTGCTGTGAGGTCCCGGGAGGACAGGAGAGTAGACAGCGGGTGGAGTACCTAGTAGTGAGTAGTGATATGGTGCGATGCAGGCTGCTTGGTGCGCGCTCATAATTTGCTGGTGCACTGTGCAACGTGGCCTATTTACCCAACCACTGGCCAAATCGTCCCAACATTCCAATTCACACATTGACAAAGACTTGTCCGTACTTGAGAATAAACTATAAGTAATTTTATTCACAAAAATATAGATGTGCTTCGAGATTCTTCAAATTGTTTAAGTTTTTTCAAGCGCCTTTGAGGTATATTAAAAAACTTGCATTATTTTTATTAATAAGAAACAATAAATTTGAGTGTGATGATTTAATGAAATATTTCAAATTGAGAGGACATTTTCAATATGTAAATAACTCTCTATTAGAAAATGGGAATCAGGGTGGGATAGAGTGGGGTTCTAACCATAGACTCTAATCCATAAGTCCAGGACACGGAATATGGGACCACAACCCAATTCGATTTTAAATAATCAATAATCATTTACAAATTAATAATACCAATGCAAATTACTGGTGAGAATAATTCTAAAAATAGTGTTTTTTTTGTAAATGAACATTTTCAATGGCATTTATAAAATCATTTAAATATTTTTATCATCTTATTTAATTATTATTTAAACTACTGATTTATTTTTACACAGAAACAAATTTTTAAGTGTGGACATTTCAAACGTCGGATCAATTACATACATGCAGAGAAATTGAAATCTGTAAGTAAATTTAAAAAAAAAGGAAGTTCTATCCTCACTGCCAACCCTTATGGGAAAACTACCTGGGGTGATATTCCAAACGCTCTCGCGGACGTAGAAAACACTTTTATCTTGCATATTTTGTATGAAAATACGCGAGATAAAGTGTTTTCTACGGCCGCGAGAGCAGTTCAGAATAGCACCGCTGCTAGGTATTTATTAAAAAGCATCAAAATTATAGATTAAACGTTTTAAAATATAGTTTTAAAAAGGAAGCTTGTGTAGCCTCAAAACCACAAATAAGCAAAAAAACCACAAAAAATAGTTAAAAACAAAGGTTTTTTTTATTTTAATGTAATTGAAGTTCTACATTTTTACATGCTCATAAATTTTAATGAATTCAATAACAACTTCCTTGGTGCTTATTTAAATTAATTTCAACCTTTTAAGTTACTAATAATAACACTTTAATAAGATGAGCCGTTTTTAACAAATGTAAGAAATTGTTGTTTGAGAGTTGAGAGAAATTAGAATATTGGAGGTACTTGGCCAGTTTTCAATGATTGAGCCACTACGCAGAGGATGAGATGTACCTTTAACAATTAGTTCAGCTGTATAGTTAACTTTGGCTGCACTGTTGCTAGCTACACACGTGTACAGTCCACTATGTCGAGACGATACATCTTTAAAGACAAGATTACTGAAAAATTCCGAACCACGTTCTTCCACCTGAAATATGTTGTTCATTGGAAAAACATAAAACTATAATCGGTAAAATGAGTGATTGTGTCAGGCGGTTAGAGATGCAAAGAATGTTTTACGGTTAGCTTTTATCTTTGCAAACTCTGGCAGTGTAGTGCTCAAGTGTTTGTTTAATATTTGAAAGAGTTTTGTATGAATTCATAAAACAGAAAAAAAAACATAATATTACTTATCAGATTCTTCAGTCTTAAATTAACATTACAATCTATTTTCGTAAAAATATTCATCAGGAGTTCGATTACAAAAACAAAATACAAATTAGATATGTTTGATATACAATAGTAACTTCAGCTAATAGTTCTTCTACGGAGAATCAGCTATGAATGTATGAAAGTACGTAATAAAAATACATTATAAACAATTGAAATATATGAATATCATTATTCTTACTATTTCTACAATATGTACCCAATTATGTATATGGTAATGCACTGTTATATCTATTTTTTTATTTACACCAAACTCCTGTTTTATACTCTTAATATGTTACGTACAATACCGCGTGAAAAAAACCCTGTAAAATTAAAGAATAATAGTGATGTTTCCTTGAATAAAAATCAATATATCATCATTAAGCCCGTATCCACACCCAATGGTGCGTAGGGCATGGGACTACAGGAAGGTGAGGTGACCAGTCTTACGCTTCAGGTCCCAGTCCAGAGATAGGAAAGAATTAATTAGTTACTTAAACCTTGACGAAGAAGCTAGTTTGCTTTGAAACCGGTCGGTGAAAAAATATAAATAAATTGATTTATTTTATTATAATGATAACCACAAAATTAGTGCTTCAAATATAAAATTTATAAAATATTTCAAGTAAACTCTCCCAGGAATCGAACTTGGGAACTCAATCACAGTAGGCGAATGTGTCAACCATTACACAAACCTCATCACTTTTAATGTTCGTAAAACTCATACACAACAAACAGAGGAAGCGCTATTTCTTAATTTGCTTAATTCATTCGCCTATCCAGAAAAATCACAAATTTGGCAATGAATTAAGCCCTATTGATAGGTTTTATTTATTAACGCCCAGATGGTTCTTACAATATTTAGTTAAAGAGTACATAAAGTATTATAGTAATTGCCATAAAATGGAATCATAATTATTTCATCAATATGTTAATCATTATTAAAAAAAAGAAAAAGGAAATAAAGTAAATATGGATAGAAATCAAAAAGAGAAGAATTGAGGGGATGGCCATTCAATGGAAAGGATAGCTAATTTAATTGAATTTTTTGCTGATCTATATCAACATTTTGAAACATGTATTCAGCCATTTTGTTTTCCAAGTCCAATTATTGTTTTTCATTTTGATTTTCTTCTATTTGTTTATTTTGTATATTATATCACTTTGCAGTTTATAAATACACATACTTATTCTTGCAAAAACTCTAATGAATGTAAGCCCATTCATTCCAAAATCAATACAAAGGTTTTGAAAACAATTATGATTTAAAGCATTATGTTGTTTATCCAAGAAGGAATTAAACCCGAGACATCAAACAAAAAAAAAGTAATAACTTATAACTATTGCACCAGATATCATGTATAATTATTATTTTGAAACATTATAATTTACCTGATCCTTGCTGCGCCAGAAAATGTTAAAAAGAACGAGGAAAAATTATGTCTTTATAACTTCTATCAATTTCTTTTATTACTTTAAGCATGTAAAATAAAACATATTTTGCTTCATGCTGGCCATTTGTGTTCTAAATCAATTGCATTAGTATTGTAGCTTTGAAGCCACAATAAAGCAACATTTATTGCAAAAATAATTTACACAAACTACTTACAGTATCCGAAGTACTTAAATTTCAACTCGATTTATAAACTGAACATCCGTTTGCTTTGGTTTTACTTAATAAGAAAAGTTATAACCTGAAGACTGGCAGGTATCGGTGATCCATCCTTGTACCAGGATAAGTAAACTGGCATGTCTCCTGAATTTACACTACAGCCGACCTGTGCTCTTCGACCCTCCTGAAGGTTTGCAGGAAATGAGAATGGCTCAATTTCTGGTGGATCTATAAGTAATAATGAGTAATTAAGTAGCAAAAAGGTAAAATAATGATTTAAATATTTAGCCGGTAATTTAAATTGCTAGTTCGAATTCCCTTGAGCCGCTAAGAGTTTTTTTTAGAAAATGCTGAGAAAATGAGCGAATAAACGCACGAAAGAAAAATAAATACATCAAACAAGATCGAGAAAACAAAACTCCGAGCTTGAATTTCAAATTTGACAGATGATAGTGTTGGGCAATCTAAAATTGTGGTCATTTGTACACATCGATTTATTTAAGTAATCGATATAGACTCGAAACAATAGATCGGCATATAAAACCACAAATATTATTAAATAAACCCTTTTTAATATTTGAAAGCACCTTTTGCAAATAAAAGATGTAAATAAAAAAGAAAGTAAGTTGATAATTTATTGTATTCGATTTCCCGTATAATATGATGCGTATCTCTTAATCAATATTTTTTAACAATTCTGAAAATAAATTCGAAAGTAGGTTCGATTCCCGCCAGCCGCAAGAAAAAAAAAAATTTCCTCCCAATTGTCTGGATGTTGTGATGTGTTTTTTACTTTTTCCTTCCATATGCTCTCTTAAAAAAAAATATACGAAATCATCATCATTTCCCTGAGCGCGCCCAGTGGTTTAAAGGACATTAGGGTATCTGGATCGTTTTTAATGAATTATAATCTTAAACAAAAAAATGTAGCATTTTTCAATAAAAAGTGATTAATGAATTATTTGAAGGTTTTACGCACTGTTAACAATCAGTTGAATGTCCCTCCTCGCCTGTTGTCCTTCAGCAGCATTGACCGTACAAGTGTAAGCTCCGGCATGAGAAGCATCAACTCGGGTTATCCTGAGCGAACCTTCAGCTCCAACAGGACCACTGGCTAAAGGTATAATGGGAGTACCGCCAACTCGCTCCCATTTTACCGAACTTGAGAAAGACATATTTTAAAATTAATAATAAAAATAAATTAGTTAGTTTATTTAGGAAAGTATTTAAATTTAAAAATAATAATACCAAAAGATTTTCCAATGCAAACATTGAGATTCAAAATACGGTGTCATGAATTCTATATATTTTTAAGCATAATTTAAGAAGTGTGAAAAACGAGATTGAAAAATATACATTTTATTGAATGTAAAAAACCATTAATTTAAAATGATTACTTTATGTACGTTAAAAAAAACTGTAAAATCGAGCTTATTTTTTTGTAAAAATGATGGCTTTTTATAAATAATAAAATCGCCTTTTTCAGTAAAAGGAGACGAAAGAACGATATACAAAATTCTCATAAAAAATGTGGTTTCTTAACTTGTAGTTGTTAATATGATTGAAATTAGATTTTTTTTTTGCACCTCAACAGGCCAGGAGGCCTAATTATAGTGGTGAATTACATCACAGAGCACCCAGGCTTGAGAAAAATCACATTTTTATTTTTTTGTGTTCTCACCGGGAATCGAACCCGGAACCTCCCGTGCGTGAGTCAAGCGTCTTGACCACTACACCACGGAGGCCGCCGATAAATGTACCGGTGATGCTGAAACTGTCATTGTGAGTATTTTCATGTTTTTGTATTGCATATTATAACTATTTTCATCAATTTCTACATATTTTAACGTTGAATTAAAATTAATTGGGGCATCTTGAGTCTTGAGGGTAGGAGCATGTTGGCTTTTGCATAGTTTGCATTACTTAGGAATGATTTGGGGGGCATAACAGAAGAGTAGAGACAGAGTGAGGTCTATGTCTTGCAGTGGACCAATATAGGCTGATTATGGTGAAGATGAGGAATAATTTATAAATAATTTTACTCTATTCACGGCTGACAGAGTATTTCAGGACTTAAACATTTGTGGGTGAATGGTGGGCTTTTAATCCCCCTAGTGTTATTATTACATATTATTATGTACTTAAGAGAACTATTATTCCTGGCTGAAAATTTTGACGCCAATTGTTTTGTATAAATAAAATGAAAAATAAGTAAGCTGTGTGTTCTCCTAAAACGAGAATTGTAAATTTAAAAAGATTTTTTTCAAAGAAAAAGAAATCCTAAAAGTATATAATAAATCCTAATAAATCCTAAATCCTTGTGTGGCTGCGATGTCACACTAGTCGAAATACGATACAAGACTTGATATATTTCTCTTATTTTTTAAATGATGAAGTAAATTTTTTTATAATCTTCAAATGAACATTTTTGACTGGAAAAAAAATTGTATAACTATTCTGGATTTGAATACAAAAAATATTTAACCTTGCTACCCGAAAAATCATGTCCGCAAATACAGCAATACATATGTATTAGAGGAAGCACGAAGATATAACTTACCAAAGAAGACAGAGACACCGTTCTGTAGACACCGTAGCCGGTGTTGTGTGAAACAAGTTCAGTCGGTTGTTGACAGTGATGGGGATGCACGCGTGAATTATAAGCGGCGAATATATGTTTTTTTTTAATTATGGAAAATGAGTTATTAAACTATGTGTCTCCATGTTTTTTTTATTCAAATGCCTGAGCTTTAGAATATTCCGTCTTTTGCTTGTGGTGACACGATGTTACATTACCGCGCAAAAAGGGATTCTTTACCACAGTGAATGTATAAATGCATGTGTATTACCTTATTGGATATCCAGAATATGGACAGTATAAAATCGTCTCACGCCCAGACACTGCTCTGATTGGTGCAATTGATCGAACGTATGGTGGTCCTAAAACGCAAACATATGTTTAATGCTAATAATTTTCATTAATCTATAACTGATTTCATATAAAGTAATAAAACGTACAACGTAAATGAAAAAAAACACACACAACTATAATAATGTTTTATCAAATGATTTCCGGTTGATAAATTATTCAATAAACATACATAGATGATGCTTAATGACGAGAATTTTGTGGCCATATTGACTTAATCATGCTTGGTCAGGCATGCTTATATTTTATGCATAAATATGTAGTACTTTGAATATTAATTTACCGTATATATTAAGTCTTGCAGTGTGCGTGACCTCTCCTAGAGAATTTGTCGCCCTGCAGGAATAAAGTCCTCCATCTTCAGACCGAACACTAGAGATGTTTAGGTGACTATGTACTTCGCCACTTTTACCTACGTATTGTCCTATCTGGTACCTGAAATAAATTTCAACTATCTTATTGAAGACGTAATATATGTATTTTAATATGAATCAGTTCAAGTAATAAAGCCAAAGCTAAATTAATAAAAAATAATTTAGTTATGTTTTTTAATATAATATTTTTTGCTCTGTTTCTTTAAAGCCGGATAAATGTATAATTTATTAATCTATTTTTAATGAGCTAGGTGCACTCCTTTAATTTACCAACTCAAATATTTCTATGTGGAAGCCATTTTCTGTTGGTGGAAATAAAAAAATGGGAAACATGTTCCGATAGAGCGGAGTTCGAACCTCAGACCTCCAGATCCGCGACATTACCTCGGGACCACAACCCATCTCGAATGTAATTTAGAATTTAGGTATTTATTCAAAAAATAATAAATTCTCCTTTTCCTTGATCGTTTATTATACGAGTACGTAGGTACATAAAAACATTAAAAGTAGGTATGGTTCGCAAAGAATAAGTAATTACATATTAAAATGCTTATTTTATAAGGTAAATTCCTACCTGTCCTTTAAGGCTTTCGCAAAATTCATAATGAGCGTTACAAGTTAATTAACGCAATTTGCGTTCAAAGGCTTGTTTTTTTGCAAATTTAATGACTGTGCAACGGTAGCTACCTACATTAATGAAGGACCAAAACGTTTTTATGACATACGATTGTAATATTATGTAAGGGCTAATTACGGAGTAGGGTTTAATTGTTGATAAACTCGATCGGAGAAAATAATTCATTTACACTATAATTGGTAGGTACATATTTTTTGTTGATGAATTATTAATATTTTTTTTACTGTTTACCGAGTTGTTGAACTTCAATCATTATAAGTATTTTTTTAAATATTCAAAACAGAAAAAAAACTATTGCATCTACGCACATTATCTGCAAATACAAGAATAAAATAAATATAAAGTAGCAATATCATTACTTGTACTATTTTAAGAAAATTTGCCACAATAATGTAAACCATAAAATTTATTTGAAAGTGACCAGACTAAGACAGTTTTTATCTATCTCGTATCGATGTCTTTATAGAAATTGATATTTACAACGGTTTTGATCTGATTTTATTTCTAGTGGTCTAGCATTGTCGTCTGGGGCCAGAGAAATATAACATTTTCGTCCAAATAATGTTGTCGCTTGAACTAATTTACTTGTATTCTATAATCTGCAGATTGTACTGACCTAAGCCCTCTAGACATTGCTGTGAGCGGTTGTCCGTCTAGCAGCCACTGGAAGCGAGGAGGTGGAGCCCCGGCGGCCGTACAGCGGAGGGACACGGCGGGACCCCCACGGAGTGCTTGCTCTATAAATGTATACTGGAGTTCTGGGGCCGTATCTAAAAAAGATAACCGTTTGAAATATATTATGAACAACATAAAAAATCAACCCTCAAAGATAGCGAAAACATGAATTCGTTTGTATGTTATAATTTATATTTTTGAAGCACATAACTTCGTGATTTTCCATGTATTGCGTCAATCAAATGACATGGTTTTAAATTATTTGCTAAACTAATTTATTTATCTGTTGGATACGCATTTAAAAATTAATGAACCTTAGCTAAACCGGTGGGCAAATAATTATTATTGGTAATTTTAATCAGAGTTATTAATACATCAACTTTGTAGGAACCTATCGATTTATTTTCTTAATTTGACATATTATTATGGTTTTCTGCTTCTTACCTCATTTTTGTGAAATACTATCAACGGCCGTGATATAATTGCTTTATAGCTGCACGACGTGGTGTCATCTAGCTCCAATTTGTAAAAGATTATTTTTTAAAAAAAAACATCAAAGTCAATATTTTTTTTTAAAAATGAGTGACTAGATTTTTTCTTGTATAGCGCTTTAAAGCTGCAAGATGTGTTGTAATCTAGCACATATAATAATATATGGTCGAAGTTTTAACTACTACGGGCGACCTGCTTTCAGAATTTTTGGCGGCGGTTACTAACATTAAAAGGAATAATTTTAAGTGAAAAATACGTTTAAATCAAAAATAAATATAGATAATACTAACACCATTTCAATGTAAAGTTATTTTAATAACAGTAATTAACGATGACTTCACATAAACATAAAAATAGTATGTAAATAAAGCGTGATTTTCTTCTATTTTATTAAGGCAATCAATATGTTTTTTATGGGCATTACAATTCGTAAATATTAACAATTTATATTTGTAATTTATAACGCCCGTATGAGAGGGCGCCTTGAAAACATAACATCGCATACTTTCAGTAAACTTATCATAAAAACTATTATTTATTTTAAACTAAGAATCAGTCATGAATTTTTAAATTACGATTTATTAATAAAAAAACATTAAATTTGTTAAAACTTAACGATAGAAGAAAAATTATAGACCTTTTAAATTTATTCAAAATTGTAAATTCAATATGGAATTGCCCTGATCTGTTGTCTCTCATCAACTTCAGGGTGCCTAGAAGAATGACTAGACAGGTGCCACCGTTTTGTAGCAACAATTCACGGACAGTGTATACTTGTAATGTCGTATTAAACAGTCTTCATGAACTCGGCAATAGTTATTTTCACGTATCTGATATATTTAGTGTAGGGTATTGTTCCGATAGAACAAACCTTTTGAACTTTTTCAAAAATGGTGAATGGTAATTATATTTATTTATTTATGCATTTCATAATATATACAAATTTTTCTTCACTTTGCCCAGATGTATAAAACAATACTTATGATTTTCTTGTTTTATTACTTATTTTATTATTTAATTTGTTTTGTACATTTATTCTTGAATTGTTTAAACTATCTACTTAATATGTAGAATAATTTTTAGGTAATTTTTTTTTATGAATCTTGGGTAAAAGGAAATTTATGTTTTTAAATATATATATATTAAGCCAAATACGTAAGTATTAACAATTTTTGTAAAAGGCAGATTTGCCGTTTATGTTAATAAACTAAAATAATAAAAAAGAAAAAAAAAGTTTCATAGCTACTTAAACATGGTGCCAAATAGTAATCTGTCCAACGGAAGCGATGTTTTGTTTTGATTGCATTAATTGTATAAAATGTAGATGGACAAAATGGGGATGGATGAAACCATAATGAAGAAATTTATATGAAATGTAAACAAAATGGATACACTTTTGTAAATTGACAATAGAAAAAATTGTCCAGTGTCTTATGAAACAGATTTTTTTCCAACGCATCAGACAGGCGGGTGACTAAGAATGGATACGCGGCCGATACTTTGGTCACCCATGATCTATCATGATTGAAAACAAGGAAGAAGAATCCCAACCGTCCATGTGCTCTGTAACCGCAAGTCGTGTTGGGGTATTTACTGTACATGGCCTTCGAGGTGATTTTCACAAAAATGGCCGTAATAATAATAATAGTCCTAAGATAATGTTTTACATGAAGGCAATATGATGAGTCTCTCGCTTTAAATCCAGTCATGGGACTTTTTTCGTATGGTATTTTTTTTAATTAGGCGACTCACCTCCGAGTCTAATTTCCGCACTGGCTTGCGCACTCTCCATGTCGTTGCGCACGATGCACTGGTACATTCCCGCGTCCGTCCTGCGCACTGAGCTGAGCACGAGAGACAGGGCGCCGTGCACACGCGCACGCCCGTCGTGCGCGTCGTGCGGGCCACTACCCACCGGCACTCCGTCGTGCAGCCATTGGACGGGGCCGAGCGGGGACCCGCTCACCGAACAGTTGAGAACCGCTGTACCGCCGGAATTCACAATCTGAAATAAATACACCATCATTTTTAAATACGAATGCCATGTATTTTGATGCTCGTTTGATAACATTTTTGCATAAATACAGGCAAATTAGCTGATTTTAGAACAGAAAACTTAGGCTTAAGAAAAATCTTAACCATTTGGAGATTCAAACCCGGAGCCTCCGTGCGTGAGTAATAATATTTTATAAAAATATATTTAAATCAGAAAATTTATATGTGAAAACGCTGAATAAGAATAATACTTGCAGACCCAAGGATTAGTGTTCCTAGTTTCAAATAATCAAATTCTTGAAATACGCTCCAAAGCAACAGTTTGTCACTGATTTTTAATTGGAGTTCAATCTTCCCTGCGTATTTTTTTGTAGAAACATTATGAAAACAATAAACTCAATTAGTTGTTAAAGTCTTATTTTGTAATATGGGTAGGTTTTTTTTTTCAAATTTAAGAAATATTTGCGTTCTTATGATTTACCCAAATATTTCATTTTGAAGTTCGAGACATTAGTCACGGGACCACAACCCGATTCGATAAATATTGATACTTTTTATTATTTATATCACTACAGAGATGGGTAGAATTTTTGTTTCAAGATTATGGATATTCGAGCGTTTACAGGGCTTATGACCTGTCATAGGTTGGGTTCAAGTGGCCACTTTTATGTAGAATTCTACAACATTCCCCATTCCGCCTATTAGCGAATATCCATATCGGTGACATTTTTGGTTTTTGTATATATGTCATGAAACAAGGAAAGCTTTCGCTAGCGCGTTTGGAGCGCCATCTATGTATTTGATATTGAGGTTATACTTGATACTTTTTGATAAACAAAAACGTAGGTATGAAGTTATTGCAAAACAACGGGGAAAAAAATGTTAATTGGTTATTTAAAAATTACAGTTTTTAGTATTTAATTTATTTCCAGTCATTACAATAATGTTTATTTCGATAAACACACCGAGCTAATGTTATAAAACTGACCCATAGGTCAGACATGCCTTATCTTTAGTTTCAGGGCCCGATTACAATGGGAAGATAACATTCATTTTCAATTTTATCTACAAAGTAAAATTACGTTTTCTGTATGAAAAGCAGAATATGCATACATTTTTTTTCTTTTAAACATGTTCAATTATAGGTTACCAATGAAGATACTTTAAATGTTAATGCAATTTTATTTTATTTTTTCAAGAATTAACGGTACAAGTACCTTTTACATTACATACATATGTACGTAAGTATTTGCAGTGGAGTATATACAGTAACAACTTTTTCAATGCTTACTTAGAAAGAACATAATTAAAATATTGATTCCACACTAAAATGTTTTACAAGTAATTGTTTAAAAGCTGGAAATTTCAATAAAAATATGTCACCTAAATCCGAATGTTTATTACCCAGCGCATGTAGACGATTCAGTACTGAATTGCTAGAATATATTGAGATGTGATTGTTGCAGTGATAAAGTTGAACTAGCCTAGTCACTCTAACTGGTACTTTAAAACCAACGAGGGCCAAAATTTCAGTGCTGTCCAATACTGAATTAACGATTTTGAATAGAACTAATAAATCATTAATAGTTCTCCTGTCCCTTAATTTAATCAAATTTGTAAAAAACTCATTTTCGTACAAAAATAATATCGGTTTTCTTTATAGACGGTCGAAGATTTTCAATTTATTTTCAATTTCAATTTATTTATTTTTTAAACGTTTATGCTCATTACAAATTGTTTCAATGCATACATAAAACGAAAAAATGAATACAGCAGTTATAGAGAAAGAATGCTATCCTCTCTGATTTTTTTTTCACTAATATAAAAGATGTCAATATCCCAAGACATACGGTTGAGTAAAAACATTGCTCTTCCTACTAGCATAACCATCGGCAGGTTGGTTCTGCAAGCAGGAAGATAAAACAGCTTAAACTGTCTATATCTAAAGTAGTCATTAGGAACATAAAGAAAAATACTCTCCGTTACACCTATGTTGATCGTAATACCACGGATCAATCGGAAAAAATACTTAAGCAAGTGTGCATTTCTTCTTTTCTCCAAACAATTGTAGCCAAGCATTCCCAGTATGAAGTCAGACGGGTACAACCACGGATAATATCCGCACTCCCTTAAGTAAAGATACCTCAGAATTTTTTTCTGGACCATCTCCAGCATAGGAGAGTACTTCAATTCGTGGGGTGCCCAGATCAGAGATCTACACTCAAGTCTTCTTCGATAACTCTGTTAACTTTGCTAACTGTGTTGAATTTCCATTGTGATCGGGGCCCAGAAGTTCATTTTACTGCCCGTCTAGACTTCTTTTTTGTAAAATAGGTACATTGAATATACTAATTTTAAAAATGTTTTTTTGATAAGTATGCTGATGATACCTATTGCTTATTGCCGATTTCGAGCAATTACGAGGTGTTTCGGTTTTATTTAGGAATTGTTATGGGTATACACCGAATCTAAATTTCACAATATTACATTATTTTGTGACAAAGATGCTGTAGTGTAGTTGAAAATGTCCGCAAAAGATAAAAATAAACTCAACTCAAAAACAACTATAGTTAACCAATGGCCGGAAAAATATACGAACTTTGATCAACTAATCTTGATACTCCGGAAACTCTTAAATGTTCAAACAAAAGTGCTCTCTCAAAGTTGAAATCACAACGGCTAAATATCAAAGACGAAAAATTGAATTTTCTCTTTGACGGTAGAAATAGAAGACAGGAAAATAATATTTATTGCAAAATCTGTTTAATTTTCACTCTTATTTCAAGGGATATCTTTATTTCATGTAAAACGGGTAGGGAAGGGGCGACTTGAATAATAAGCCTCGCCTGCTCTCCTCTACAAATCCAAGCTTTGCAGATAATCTGCTTGCACAAAGAGTATTCTACTGAATATATATGTATTTGCTTCCGACTAAAGTGTTATATTGTTTAGTTTGTTGTAGGTGTAGAGAAAAAACAGAAAATTGATTGAACAAAAAAATTCTCGAAGATAGTAAAAATCGAAACTATAGCTGATTTTTAGCTAGAAAAATAATATATGGCTTGTTTAGTCAAGGGTTTTTAAAAAGTCGGGACGTTTATTAAATAATGAGGATGTTCGGTGTTACGGGAAATTGGATATAAACAATGTTTTCTGATGCGCGGTAAAAATTAGAGCATTTAATTGTATTACGTAGTTTCCCGAAAATGGATGAAAAAACTGAAAAATACTTTGAATGACGTCACTGGTTCTTCCGAATCAATCAATGATGGAGTGGTGTGATAGATTTTTTTTTCTGTTTACGAAAAGCCAACTCACCAATCAGCAGAACTCACTGAAGAGAACTTGTGGCGTCACAGGTGGAGTAATTACAAAACTTCAAAATCACAGCCCTGATAAAACGAAAAATACGTTTTTAAAAACTATTTTTATAGTCGATCAGCAAATAAATAAATAAAAAAGACACAGAGCTTATTAATTCAGAACTGGTAATTTTGAAGTTTAATCATAAATAGAAAACCATGTGACTACCATCGTTCCCAATTAATTTCTACTCTTTTTTTAACATACCGAAAGTAAAATAAATATAAAGAAGCTTTTTAAATAAATAAATTTTGTTTATGCTCTATTTCTCCGTCGGTTATTTCAATTTACTTACACAGTTTTTTTATCATTATTGAATAAAAAAAATATTTAACGGAAATTCTGATTTATTTTTATGAGAATCAATAATCGGTTTCGACAAATGATCTCTAGAGATGGGAAATATTTTTAAGCAAAGAAAATTTAAGCCTAGTGTCATTGGCTGGTTTAAGAGGTCACTTTAACACTACAACATTCGCCATTTTATCCCATTTATTATGTTTTAACATTTGTATATTCGGTATTCATCCGTTAACTAAAATATCCGAATATAATATCTTTAAATGCCTGAACATTCGTATTTCTTTTTTAAATGGGTCCTCCATATTTCCAAACATGTATGTATCGTATTTCAATACACATGTTCGTCAATTCTACAGTATCTGATAACTTCTTAAAAAAATAGAAAGCTTTGTTTTTGCTCTCCCGTAAACCTTGCAAAATACAGATTCGAAAGTATGCGTAGGGACCGTCGATTTGTTAAAATATTTGTAAATCGTGATAAAATATCTAGACGATTAAGTAATTAGGTGCTTGTGTAAACGGATTTGGAATTATTATCAACATATTCAAGATATTATTATTTGCAAACCTAATTCACGTAAAATAGATTATTTTGCAAAAAATCGTATCTAAATTGGTCCAGTGGTTATTGAGTCTATAAAGAACAAACCTACATAAATTCGTTTATATGTATGTATATATATACTAGCGGACCCAACAGACGTTGCTCTGTTCGAACGTCAGCTTGCCTGCTATAAGCTTGGAAAAAGACTTTTCATTGATAAGTAGGTTAGTACCTAGGTACCTGTTTGTGATTAATTTCCAAAGCTAAAAATTGTTAATATTCAAATATTGGATTTAAGTAGGTACCTAGGTATTTGTTTATGGTTGAATTCCAAAACAAAAAATATATGGCATTCTTTTTGCAAACGTCAAACTCCGGTCTTTTCACCAACAGAGGGGTGTACTTATGGAGGAAAACTATTTTTAAAAATGTATTGAATTTTGTGTTATTTTAGTATTACCAAAAATCCAGTAAAAATAAATAAATGGGTAGAAATTATAAGGAATTTAAGGAAAGAATCTGATTAAGATCCACAAAAAACAAATGTTGTTTGTGAACATTATAAAAACACTTTTTTTATACACAAAAAAACAACATCTTTCCATTTTTTTGTAAATGCATTCTCCTCAAATGTAACCCTGGTAGATCGATGAATAAAACATTTATGCTCCTAACCTTTTTTTTACATATTCGATAGAAGATTTTAATATGTAGTAAACATATGCAAGAATCAATACAAAGAAAAATGAATAAAGCACTTAAAGTAACATTAATTTTAATAAATATACTAGAACCACAGATTTATATAGAATAACAAAAATGCTCAATCTAGAGGAATTGATTCACACAGAAAAAAAAAGATATTTACGATGAAAAAGAATGAAATAAAGACAAATATAAATTTAACTTTAACTACAACATACATAAAATAAATACAAGAGCATCAAATAATTTAACTTGCGAATAACCTAGGACCAACAGAAAAAGAAACAGTTTTTTGTATACAGCGATAATTTTTTACAATTCACTTTCTAATGATCTAAAAAATATACAAAACACCTAAATAAAACAGTTCTTACAGCCCGTGTGACGAGTGATATGTGATGTTATTTTATTGAATTTTTTTTTAAACTATTGTGTTATTATAAATAATATCCCCTCATACCAGCACTTTTGCTGATTGGAAATATTTCGTACTAATAAAATATGTAATTAAATGTAATATGTAATACGTAGGTTTAATATCTACGAACACGCACAGCGCAAAAATCTATATTTCTCTGAAAACCGCACGTAAATCTGTTGAGCCGTTTAGGAGGAATACGGTGACATCACACGTACCGAGGAATTTTATATGTAAAGATAAAATATGTATCCTGGGGCTGAATCCTGAATTGCGTTTTTTTATATAAGTACAATGATATTGATATTGCACTTGCAATTTTCCTCTTGGAGCATTAACATCATTGCTTGTTTTTATTTTTTAATTATGATTTCTTCAATTAATAAAACAAAAAAACATTACGTTAGTTTGACGCCAATCTAAACATTCTGTAGTTTTTCTTTTAACTATCAGTTAGAGTAATTGCAGTATTTATATCGAAACCCCCGGTTCGACACGCGATCTAGGGCGAACAATAATCCGCTGTGACGGCCGTGAATAAACGCATTACTCAGGAGCGAGTCCTTACGGCACGGAAGTTTACCCTTAACGACAGGTTAGCATACACGTGTCAAATGGAATAAAACTACTTACGACAGTCCGTGGCAGGTGACAAATTTTAGTTTTCCATAAATATGTGTTCTAGTTCGCTTCATTTTGCATCGCAAATTTCCTTTTCGCGTGACAATAGAATACCCACGTTTCCAGGCCCGTCCAATCCAGCTGGACTGGTGCTGAAATCAATTACGAATGAATTGATTAAACATTTTTGCTGATTGCGTTCGGACATTTCAAACGACAGAAGCGTGACTCCGTGGTGTGTGAATTAGTTTCGGATTGCATTCGAGCGCATCGATCCAAAATACTGTTGAAGCAATTTGTAATTTAAAATGATTCGCACATTGTTTGGTAGCACTAAAATCTTCTTGATTGATTTCGACTATCTTCTCACATTACGCTGGGTGCACATTTTCCGAGATAGTAATTATCTACAAAATCAAGAAAGGAGTCCCGCGTCGGTTTCGATAAGTTGAGCTAATGGACGGCGATAAACTGAATAAAAATGTAATGAAATCCAACAAATATAAGTACACGTGTAAAAAATCTAAATAATCGGCGCGCTCGCATGAGATGTAGGAATGTACAGAAAGCGAGGTCTTTACGCAAAAACAGAGTGATATGGCGTTCTATCCTCTCTGCCCACTCCTATGGGAAACGGCATGATGGTTTATTTGTTTGTTTTTTTTTATCACAATTTTCATTCCTACATTTTATAGCATAGCAGTTGGATGCTGTAATATTTTTGTGTTCGGTAGTTATGTTTTGTATTAATTTTACCCAATGACGAATAAAAAAATAAAATAATGACTTGTTAAACGTCTAAGATTTTCTTTCAATTCTTACAGCGTATTACTGTTTGAATGCTGTTATTTACGACAAATTGAAAAATGCCATGATTCCCTCCTAAAAAATAATTAAAATTTAAATGGGAACTTGAATAAATTTTTGTTGTTTTCCGGCATAAAACAGTTACTTTAGCCTTTTTACTTCGGGCAATAATACAGCCAACTTCATCATGAAGTTCCACCATTAGGCTTGAAATGACAGTATCTGTTATTTCACCAAAGTTTAAAAAAGCTTTTATATATATATTAAATATGTAGGTGAAATAATTCAGTAAGATTAATCTCACCTACAGATATAAAAGTTTTTAGCTTTTAAACGTCATTTAAATTAAAGGATGGAAGAATTGAAGACATATGTATAAACGTAGGTAAAATAGTAAATGTGCACATACACTTGCAATGCTTTCGCCTAAAATATAGAGCAACGACCGATGAAGCAAATCATCATTTAATATTGAATACTCAGTAAAATTTATAGTTTTGCACATAAAACATCTGTCCATATAAGAGCAACGTCTCAGAACATTAACTTCGTTCCTACTATGGAAACATGAAGAACAAAGGAACGTGGTCCAAAAAGATACCACCGGGAGTAGTAATGCCCAGTCAGCCCGAAGAGTCATTCCAAGCAAGTCAGCCCGAAGAGTCAGCCCATCCAAGTCAGCCCAAGGTATACATTCTGTTCCAGCGTGCAGTTCAAATGCAGCCAGTTTGACTCATCATCGCCATTACTCTCGTATTCCGTAAAAGTTACGTAATGCGTATAAACACGCATTTAACATAAACCGCGTCTTTTGTGAATTACCTACAAATGAGACTCAGTAAGCCACTTAAACCCGCCAGCGACAGGTCATAAGCCCTGTAAATTTTTAGACTTTCATATTCCCTTCTTTGAAATATTCTTAACCACTGTAAATTCTTATAACATTTGGTTGAAAATAAAACATTGATCCTTTTGATGAGTGTTCACACTAACCCTGTCAAAAGTGACTCAATATCACATCAAAAAATCTATGTTTAAGAAGCAAATCTCTCTCTTCAAAATATCCAACTATTGCTTAAAGATGATCCAATTTAATTCTTATTTAAGATTTACTTTGTTTTATTTGTAATGTTATTTTGGCCCAATAAATGAATTTGAATTTAAACAATTTGTTATAATTTTAATTTTAATCAAACTTAAATATCGCTTTAGAAAAGTAACGCGAAGTTAACACAAGCGACGAACAATTTTCTTAAAGCGTAATTTAATCAAGTGGATATTATGTAATATAATATTATATTATATGTTAGCGAAACTCAAAAGGGCGGGAGAAGCATCTTTGTGAGGATTAAGAGAAGAGGAGGGGGCACTTAGCGCTACTTAGAGAGAAGATAATCGCAACTCCGCGAACTAGCAGTGGAAGCTAGTAAGTAAATGTAAAAACATATGAAGGTATTGAAACATGGCTAAGGAGGCTATTGAAATATAAGGAACGTGCGTAATGTTTACGTTTGTTATTTATTATTTGACGTTGGTTGCGAATTATGTGGGTATGCATTGTTAAAATATTGTCACAACTTTAACATCCTTTGTACCCACAACCACTTTTCACTCCCATCACCAGTATCCTTTGAACACCCGCCACAATAAGACCTCGTGTCGTGAATCACGCGTTTATTTTGTTGAACGTGTACCGCATCATAGACTTTGTTTCCACCAACCACCAGTGTTCAGCTCCAGACCGGGAGCCTTCCCTAGGTTGGTGCTGCTCGCAAGTGACCAGTCGCACCACAGCAATTCCATAAAAAACGAACCAGGTTAGTGGCATCCATCCTAATCCATCTCATTCGTTGGGGTTGTGATCGATCGACACTGCATACCACATATCGAGGATATTCTCTTATTAAATTAAAATTAAAATACAGTCCACTACGCTAAACAATATCGTAGAAGCCCTAAGGCTTTGCTCCCCGCTACTTCTCGCCCCGCATCCGGGTGGGAATTCGTTTTCCCACCAAATGTAATAGTGTTTTATTACATTTTTAAAAATTAATTTAATATAAAAATTAATTTAATATAAAAATTGTATGCTAACGGTATTAATATTTTTTCGTGCGACGTCGGATAAATTTTAAAATTGGAATTACTTGAAAACGAGACGTTTCGCACTTAATGGAACAAAGGTACGTATGACGTTTTCGCGTCATGCTTGAACAGAATGTTTATTAGAAGCGCAGTCTGCAGGCATGATATGTGACGTCAAAATGACGTGACTCCAACTGCGAGCCGTTTTGTATGTGTCTATTTTAAAACCCGAATATGATAAATACAACCTGTTTCGAATTCATTGATAATTATATCACTAGAATAGTAAAAATCCACTCTAAAAAACATACATGATATTTTTTATGCTACTACCGAGTTGTAAAAATACCATATTAAAACAAAATTTTAAAAATATACGTAGATATCTCGATAGAAACCGAGAAAATTGGATTTAAAGAAGGGGGCATACATATTGGATAAGCCCGGACTTTTAAACTATTAATCAAAGACGCTAGTCACGGGACCAAAATCCGGTTATAGAGAGGGAAAACGTTTTTAAACGGGAATATAGAAGTCTAGGCATAACAGGGCTTATGACCTTAGCTAGTGGCTACTTTACACATTGTTTTAGTGTATCCTGCTTATAAAGTTAGGACTTGTGTCTCAATAAATATGAATAAGTCAACTATTTCTGAATGAATCAATATACAAATAAAGCAGAAGTTTTATATTATTTATCTTTAATTAACTTTGTGGTTAAAAATGTTAACTAATGTTAGTAAATATAAGTACATAACCACTTACCGACGTTTTATGTCTACCGGTAATAGAAGTCGTTAAGTGGTTATATCCTAACATTAGAAGAAGTTTTACTTTATCTTTGCCAACCGATGCGAATGTATTTCGATGGATAAGTAGATAAAGGCAATGAAGTCCGTCATGCATTATTTCCATGAATTTTAATGTTCCAATATCATTGCTTTTCTAACAAGAAGCCAACAATGGTTCGCCTACACCGAACACACGCCATACATTATTTCTGTCGAGTTTTCCTTTCTACAGACGCACAGGATCGTATTTATTTATATTTCATAAATAACTCGACTCACTCGTGGGGGTGGGTTTTCTTTAATTCTTGGATCGTAAATAAATAAATAAACAACGCGTCTTCTCAATTTCACAAGTTTGAACGAGAGTAGATATAAATTGCACATAAAATATTATATTGTTTATTTTTATACAGACATAAAAACACAATACCATAATTTTCATTGAATTTCATGTTAACCAACAGTTTTAATAATGCAGTTAATTTACATATACACGGTGTTACAGGGCCTGATCGCGAAACTTCAAAGGAACATTCTTCATGAAAAACATTTTTAAAAAATCCAAATATATTTTTTCCAAAACACTTTTTTATAATTTTTTTTTTATTATCTCAAAGTGGAGTAAATTTTTGATTTCTCGGACTGGAATCCATTCCACAAACCCATATCCCTCCCCTATACAGCCCTTTCCTTTGTCCACATCTGGTGCGCATCTGGTGCGTATCGGGGTTTGTAGAAGGGATGTTAGTCCCAAAAATGAAAAATTTACTCCATTTTAAATTGTTTGTAAAAAAATATGAGGATTTTTTAAAAAGTTTATCATTGGGAATGTTTCTCTGAAGTTTTGCTAGCTGGCCCTGGAACACGTGTATATTTGTTTTAATATATATAAATGTATATATTATATAACAGTGTAGATAAAATTATTCCTTGAATTCGTAATTGTTTCATATTTTTTATGACACAGGACTTGATCATAAGCGGCGGAGATAGATAATCCTAAATCAATGTAATTAGCGAATTCAATGTATAATGATTATTATATTCGGTATTTTAAGAATTAAAATTATCGATACATTTTTGATAAGCGCTTTCTCCCTCTCACGGCATCATTAGATTGGTAATTATTATTTCTATAATTTCAACACGGTATAGTATTTACCGGTTTCAAGATGCTCGTTCGAGGGCATTAAAAGCTAATCGGTCAAATCATCATCACATCATCCTCTTTCCGCAACTTATGGTGCATAGGGCACTGCATTGGTACACCAATCGCAGCGTATTTTGATTATTTTTGTTTTACAAAGGTTAGATGCTCAGTCTTATCCTTCAGGTACCAGTCCAGGGACTATGAAAAATCCTAGCGTAAAAATACCCTTTAAAATAAATATTTCATACACATATCAACCATGTCGGGAATCTAACCCGAGACCTCTTGCATGGTAGGCAAACGCGCTGACCATTACATCGCTAGGAATCAATAAAAGTAATTAGTGAAACTAACCCAATTATTTAATACACAGCTTACTACCAAAATATAAATGATTACCTTATTACAGAGTAATTGCATCGAAAATTCTGCTGTTTTTAAAATTTCTATTTTTGCTGAGACACGACATAATGGTGACACCTCGATAATTCATTTTTAACTAAAAAACTGCCCATTGTTCAAAATAATATAAAATAATGTCTGGTTGGTAAGCAATCACAATAATATATTTTCTCAAACATGAGATATAAAAGGACAGTCGAAATATATGTAAGCGAGCATTATTGCTTCCAACAAACAAGTATTATTAATAACCACTATTGTAAGTGAAATATACGATTAAACGTAGATAGCATGTAGGTAAATAGCAATTTATACACGAGTAGTTTTGAGTCTACTGACAGATCAGCTATATAATATTTCCAGGGTGTATTGAGCATCAGTTTGTACACGTCAGGAACTTGAGCCCAAATTTATTTGGCACTCGAGAAGTGCCAAACTTCTAAAAGTTATTAGCTTTCTGCCTAGTGAAACGCTTTCATTATTCAGGACAAGTGGAGACGGAAGCTTTGTGGCTCCTACCGTAATCCAGAACTGTCACAGTGGAAATCGACATTAAATTGTTTTTAAACGCGAGTAATGATTTTCCAACGGGCTGACATTAATTTTGGGTCAGCTCGGGGCGACCTGTTTCACAATAAATATAGCCGGCGTAATTGGCGGTTACGCAATTTACGGCACGTTTAGCGTTCGGTTAAGGAATATTAAGCTCGAGGAATTTTTGATAAACCTGTCAAAAAGTTTGAACTTTAACATGGACGTCATATTTCATTTCAGGTTTGCTTAATACAATGGCAATGTAATAGAGCAATTTACGCTATTGTTTTTTTGTTTAGGAGACGTCTAAATATTTATGGGGAACCATGAACTTTTTTCGTGTTAAGAAAATTATGATGTCACCATAATAAAACACATTAAAATATTATTTTTAATACATACCTCTAGAAAGGAAACTAAAAAATAAACGACAAGAAAATTCAAGATTGAAAAAAATTTTAATTCTTAAAAAAATAACCAAAGTTTTTAAACTTGAAATTATCTGTCCCCAAAATAAAATGCGAACGAGATAAGCATTTCGCACACATATTTTTAATGTTTTTTTTTGAGTTCACAAAAAAGGAGGTTACGATTTATTTCACAATCAACACAATATCTAAGAGAATACTCGAATATTAAAGAGAATATTCCTTCTCCCGAATAAAGAAAGAATCGCGTAAATGTAAATTTTCACCGAGAAACTCCTTATTTATATTTCGCCACAATTTAGCATACTTTAAATAACACGATATCTTTTCGCGAAAATGCGCAAGATAAATTGATTTTTCGGGGAAAAATTACGTTAGAACAATACCCAAATGGTTGTGAAATCTCATTTCATTTCTTATATCCAATTCTTCGCTACAAAAGGAGGTTTTGTTTGCGCAGAATTTTGATTATTTGATCACAACCTGAGGGGAAATATCAACCCCGGGGATGCAGAACAATTTATGGCAGCTGGAAAAGTCAAATAAAATTGTATGATTTGGAGGCGGAATTTGTTGGCTAGTTTTGTATTTGCGTGAATAATTTTTCACCCTTAGTTTCTGCAAACTCCGCGCTGACGAAAGTACTTATTTACCTTTCCTCGCTCGAAATCCGCGATGCACTAAACAACCGTTCGTTTCGAGGTGAAATATTTGCGATTATCAATATTGGCTTTTCTATAGTCATGGCGATTAATTTAAAAACTAAAAGCGCATTTTTATTGTTAGTCAAACTTGAAAATAACACTGAGTAATGATTTTGTATACAACTTTGTACCTCAATTGTACCTATGATTTATGCAAAAATGTGTTATCCCATATCGACCTCGAACTGGGATAATTGATGTTCAACATCAGGCGCATTTTCAAAAATACGATTTATAATTAAGCTTTTCTATAAAGTTTAGTCATTTTGTCGACCTCATGGTGTTGGGCTCAGCACGTAAGCCTACCACGCAAAAGGTCTGGGGTCCGATATGGTTGACACGAAATATTGATTTAAAATTGTGTCTTTACACTAGATTATATCTTAGTTCCAGGACTGGCACTTGAAGCGCAACATTGATCATCGTACCTTAATATAACAAAAACGATCAATTTGTAACATGAAGGTAAGGTGATCAGTCTTACGTTTCCGATACCAGTCTAGGGACAATAAAATATTTTTTTATTAATATTTAAAGCATTAACTTTGTGGGCAAACATTTAACTAAATGTAAATCAATATTTGTATACTTACCGACTTTTCTGTCTACCGGTTTCGGGACGTACCCGTCTCTTTGTCTGATTTAATTGGTTTCCTGACGAAGAGACGGGTATGTCTCGAAACCGGTAGACATAGAAAAGTCGGTAAGTGGTTATATATAAATATTTAATAACAGTTAGTGAAATATTTTAGTGTAAAAACACCCTTTTCAATAATATTTCATAGAAATCATGTCGGGAATCGAACCCGAGACCTCTTGCATGGTAGGCAAATGCGCTGACCATTACATCACGAGGCTAACATAATATAAGCAAAGAATATTTTACAATTCGATGATGTTTGTGTATGATATTATTAATTTTTAAATAACAGAATTTTTGAAAAAAATTGATGAACATAATCACAATACCAAAAAAAAGGTAAAAATCAGACTCCCACTTAGAAAAAAGGCTAAGTCACAAAATTTAATTTTATGTAATGCTTTTGAAAAATATTGTAAAATGGGAAAAAACATTAATGAAGAAAAAATATGCATCAAAATTCAAGCAAATGGTTAAAAAATATGTGTTAAATAACTTGTAAATTAAATGTAGGTACATTGTTATTATTAGAGCACACAAAATAATATGTTTATGTGTGCCCTATTTGAAGATTTAAAATTAAATATGAAAAAATCCAAAGAGCTAAAGGACATTTATAAAAATGAAGATTTAGTTTGGTTAATCAAACATTTCCCTAATAGTGTACATCAATTCAATTTATATAAAGGTTTGAATGCTTTATTTACTTTTGTTTCATCATTTTATTTAAAATTTTAATGAAATCAAATAAAAAATTCAACCAAAATTCAAGTATTATTGTTTATATTTTACCTAAGTTACGGTGCAATTTTAACAGGTGTACCTTGCATATTAAAATTTTAACTCTGCTTTCCACTACATAATATGAGACTGCGTAAATCTATGAAAAGATTCAATAGAAGTCAATATGTGCAAATGCTTTGTTGAGTTTAAAGTACCTACTTCAATTAAGCTAAGCATTTATGCCATGGATATATTAACTGTTTATTATTAAATTAAACTTTATTTCGGAGCGGAATGTACCTTCCATAAAGTAAAGACAATGGTTAAATTATACAGAGCACCCACTAAATTTATATTGGAATTAAAACGTACTTTAGATGTTCACAGACAATAATGTTGATTAAATTGGAAACTTTGTTATAAAGTGCGTTTGGAATTTAATCAAGAACATTACACTGATATTAAAGTACATAAGTCAAATTTAATGATACTTCTATGTTGTTATATGGAAGTTTACTTTAATAGTTTTAATGTTACTATATATTAATTTGTACAATGTGTCGACGCATGTGTTTTACTGTAAGGTAAAATAAAATGAACATAATGGGAAATATTTAATTGAAGTGTGTTTTTTCTGAACATTGAATCAATTTAGTGCTCACTTGTTTTTTCACACTCAATATAAAAATGGGACAAAAGAATTTATTGTTAAAATTTGCAATGAATAAACTGATTTTATTTGTTTTACGATTATTATGTATTGATAAAGGTTTCGGTGTTTTTCTTGATGAAACACATTTTTTGTAATTTCTGGATTATTTTTAAACTATGTTATATTAATTTTAAGTTCTAATATATTATTTGATGTATTTTAATTTTATCTAATGTATTGTCTGATTTCTCCATCTTATAACATCTGTACACAAGTCACCATAACTGTGGGAACTTTTGGTTAAATTGTAATCATAACCGAAAATGTTTGTTCCGGTATGGTAAATCCATTTATTTGCGTTTCTAAATTATTCTATGACATATTGGCATGCATGTAACATCAACATTTACGAATATATTACGCGAAATAAATCAGTAACACATACATGTTGGCAGAATGGTTTATTGAAGATTTTTGATTCAATGTTTGACGTTGGGTAAAACTGTAAATGTTAATAATTTAATCAATTCCACGACTCTTCAAAACATTGGATATCCCGAACGTCGGAGGTCTTCGGGTATGATTACACTGAACCACAAGGGGATGATGGTGTCGATCAACTCCATCGCTTGGATTCCGACACGCCACCGGCACTTTTAATTTCAACCACCAGTTTTCTATAGGATTGGGATTTTAATTGGATTTGAGATCAATACTATTGCCAGGCCACGGGAGAATAGTTTGACAATGGTCACTGAACCACTTGTGATTGCTTCGTGCGATGTATAGTGGGGCACCATTTTTTGAAAAACGCACTATTTAGGATTCCCATCAAACAAATCACCGATAGTGGGCAGTTTTGGCTCCAAGACTACATATTGATATTATTTTGCATTGGTATCTTCCTCAATGAGTGTACGACATCCAGCACCATACCTTGCATCAAACTTACCACCTTACTTACCTTGCTCAAACCATGACACTCAAGGGGTTGTCACGGTGTTCGCTGTGAACTCAGGCAACAAATATTGGCCCGGTCGACGACAAACAAACCTGATGCCCTCACTGGATGCAGATTCAAGTATCGTCACTTCAAGTTACTTTGGGCCAGTCATCAGTCAGTCATGTTCTCGATTCAAATAGACTGACTGAGACTGCATAGGTTAGGTAATACTTATGGAACGGCTGCAGACATTCTGTCTAATTCTTCACTATCTTGTAAGTCCACAATATCAAGTTTATTTGTATCTGCTTCTCAAACTATTATTGACAATTCAATTCCATAAATTAAAAAAAATACTTACTTATTTATTTTTATTACCATATACTTGTTTTTTATTTTTTACTATTATACCAAATTGCATTGTAGTATTGGCAAATACGCATTTCATAGATACAATATTTTTATTTCTTATTTTTTCGTGATAATATATGCTTGCTTGTTTATTAATTTTACAGAATTTTTTTCATAAGCTTATATCTTTGCATTTTTTGTTTAAATGCTTACTGTTTTTTCGTGCATACCTTTGTTATTATTGTTTTTTTTTTACTTTGTAAAACTTTTTATTATATCCCTTTTAACTAATTTCACATATTTTTTCTGTATATTCTGTGTTTATTATTTAGTATGTTAGCATGTATTTCATTTTCATTTTTTGTAAATGCCTTTTGGGCGTTAATGAACAAGATAAATAAATAAATATGGCTTCTTTCAAGTAATTCTTGCACGCAGACCATTTTCAAAGTTTCATCCTCTTCGTTCGGTCAGTAACTTGCACTCTTAACGTCTGCAAGATGGCGTTTATGTCTTAAAATGTTCATAAACTGTCATGTAGAGACAAGCAGCAGACTTTACGAACACCTTGATTCATTAATTTCGGGTTTCTTCCGGTTCTTTTGGGAGTTTTTGTGGATATTAAATATGCAAAAATGATCCACTTCCCCTTTTTTTCGATGAATTCTGCTGATTCATCAGTTAGCTTTTTGTAAACCAGAAACCTATAACAACTCTCTTATCATTGGTTAACTTTGGAAGAACTAGTGACGCCATGCAAAGCAGTTCGTTTTTATTGGAATAATTTTTATTTCTTTCATATATTTTCAAGAAACTTCGCAAAAATTTCATGCTCAAATTTTACAGCTCGTAAGTATACACGTTTAATATAAAATATCCCGTAAAGCCGAACTTCCTAATTGGCACTTCTTTTTGATAATATGATGTTAAGTATGTACCAATCTTCACCAAGTCTTTTAATATGTTATTTTTGGGTGTTGACATACGTTGTATCCGTTTTTCCAAGTGAGAAAACAAGAAGACACAACAAATTAGTCATTAAAGTATTCTCCTTCATTATTTCACGACGAATTAGTCAATAAATCATAGAATCTTCACTGTACACTGTGCAAATATCGTGAGCAGCTTTGGCAGCTTTATTTTCTCGATTAAACGCAAACAGAAAGGGGAGTCAACTTTGATACGTTAGCACTCCCATACATGACAAGAAAAAAAATATTGTCTCTGAACTTCGTAGATTTTTAACCCTAGAAAAAAAATTGGAAATCTAATCAACTGACAGCTGATATTTGATTTGTATTATATTTTAAAATTGTCTATTACAGAAAAATATAAACAAAAAATACCCATTTTTATTTATTGTAATAAATACGTTTAGTAAATTCGAAGATATAATAATATAGTATACATTTACAATATTTATAGAAATGCAAAAATTACATTGAATAATCGAAAAAAATATATTATTGAAAGTTACAAACATGAAAAATAAATTTTTGAAAAAACAGAGATAAATTACATTACACATTAAAATAGGATTTATACATATAGAAATAAAATATTGTAACTAGACGGCAACCTACACTATTAAATTTCGAAACACGACGCAATTTCGTATCTCGGCTACGCCATGAATTTCTTATAAAATAATTTCGTCATGGCACAAAGTCACCTCTGAGTAACGCCTGCTAATGTCACTCAACAAAAGCATCCTCGTTTTGATTACAATATGTCGACTGCAACATCATCAATAAAAATAAATAAAAATTATCGGAAAAAAGCACAATATAAATAAATTAATTTTTATCGTGCTTTTTTCCGATACGCAACAAATGTAAAAAAATTCAGTGCGTCATATAGGTATTTATCCAACCTAGGTATTTAAATAGTTCTTAAATAGAACGTTTTAAATAAAATGATTAAATTGGTTATAAATCAACGGTTTGATCTAATCTTTGAAACCTATTTAAAAATATACAAATAATTAATATAAAATTGGGTGTTAACATGTAATCTTGACCATTTTGTTTTTATTTTCGTGCTTATTTTTAAATTTGTAAAAAAACTGTCGCGACTTATGTGAATACTTAATTCTGAAGTTTAAAAATTATCTTCTATAAATTTTAATCAAATCAAAATAAACTGTTTTCACTGTCGTTTAATTTATTTTCTGTGTCCAAAGTTTCCTACATATATGATCTGCTGTTCGTAACTTGTATAACCTTGGGAGAAAAATGTACCTTTTCAACCCTTTGAGATTCGCAAAAAAATATAAACCTGACACATAAAATTTTTACTAGACTTCGCTAAGAGCTTTTAGCTCGGCAGCAGTTTGAAGGGGTTAGTAAAATTTGTCACCGGTTATGTCGACGGAACTCGTTAAATTAAACGAAAAAACTTGGACGAAACTACCCTTTCCTTTAGTTGGGTTAGAAAGGAAGGAAACTAGGTTACTTTATTTCATAAAAGGGGGCCTAGCTGTTGTATCAAAGGAGTGCAGCATCCACACATTTCAACAAAGAACACGCTTGCTTCAGAAAACCTTTTTACTGTAATTGTATTATTTTGGGACACATTTTATTTCGTCCAATACAGTTAAGATATAATTACAAACCTCAAATAAATTTTCTTCTTAAATTCATTTTGATTCTTGAAAATTTTGAAAGACTTATGAGACTTAAAAAGATTATGGTATTTGCAATTTAAAATGGAATTCAGACTTTACAAAAGTAAAGTTCCGCTTATTCTAAAAATCTTATTCTTTCCTAATTGAGCTCAATGTTCATATCCAGACAAAAACTCGGCTCGACATTACTAAATAATGTCCCTGTATTAACTAAAAGGCCGTTTACACAAAGACAATTCTATTTTGTTCTGTCCCAGGACTTGGTCAATGTCAACGTGTAAACAGCAATTTGTAGGGCAGAAAATTGTGTCGGGATATTGTCACAGAGATAGACGGGCTGGCTGTCTCCTTGGAATAATGATTACTTCCACCTTATTACAATAGTGATTAGCTCAACGTGTAAGTGTCGCTACTGCGCATTTTTAGCGCCGAGAATAGCGGCAAAATGCCATTTTTATTATTCAGTTTGTCTTTTAACAATTCCAATACATCTTGGTTTAAAATAAACTCGTAATAAACGCCGCCGTGTATCCATTTTCGCAGCCGTCACGTGTGAATTGCGGCCGAATTTTCGTTTTATCCTAGTTTTCCGTCTTTTGCGGTCAGAGCTGTTCACAGTGTTCACGGAGCTGGGACAAGAAAATATTGCCTACATATTGCATTGTTCACGTGTAAACAAAACTTAAGTAATGTTTTTTTCAATATTTACTTTTTAAGAACGGAGGAGAACGCAAGAGAAAGTTACATAAGCTCTGTAAGTCTCTTTTCAAAAAGTTTTTCCATCGGTGTTTAAACACCTGTTAAAATAATACTCAAAATAAAGATGGAACATGTGGTGTTTTATTTTTATTCAATGGCCGAATCAAAAAGAAAGTCATTTGCACGTATCATGAATATGAAAAAAAAGATCAGCACATCAAATAATTTGGCCTACTGTATTTCATTGACCGCTTTCGGGCCATGTCTGAACACTGTGGCAATGTGAGGCGACAAAATGCAGGTCACCTTTGACATCTGGTGGCGTTATTGGGCCGGTCGATGCTGTCACTCGCTCGAGCGGAATCGCGGGAAGAGAGAACAAAGGGAGTAGCCAAAATGGCGTGCCCGACCGAACGCAGGCTTATCCTGTCACAATTTCGTTTCGTAAGTTCGTTCGTTCGTTTGTCATATGTCCATCTCGCTCTGATGCAATCCAAACCGTATTTCCCTCTCGTTTCGTTACAGAATACGGCCACGTTACAGAATGCAACATACAGTCCGCCTAAATTCTAGACTCTTTAGAGAGAATTAACCTTTAAATTTTTTATTTTTTTAAATTTTTTATTTGTTTAGTTTTCTATACATACATTATTTATATATAAATATAATTTCAAAAATACACTTAAAAAAATATATCTTAAAATTAAGCTGTAACATGAATTGGAAAAAAATGCCCACAAAGACTTCAGCTTCTGAGTGTGGGTCATTCCTTTTTTTAATTACTCGTATTAAAAAGTTTATAGCATATATATATGGTATGACATGATGAAAAGAAAAAAAATGAAAAATAAAAGATAAACTAAATTGCTGATTATTACGAAAATATGATTAATTTAATATTAAGAAAATATGATTAATTTGCAGGGTAAATATTATTTTTTTTACAGAAGGTGTTTAGCTGTTCCTTCCATGCTAATCCAAGACCTCAAACCTACTTTGAACTGTACCAGTGATTTAATGTTTTGTAGTTTCTTTGTTGGAAGATTGAAGAATCTCGGACCAACATGTAAGGAGTGCCTCTGTGAGAACTTAGTTCTGCATCCTGGAACGGACAGTATACTATCGGATCTATTACTAATACGATTTAAATTATTACTAAACAATTTCCTATTCAAGTAAACAAATATTTTAGACAGAGAAATAAATATTATTTTCTAAAACTAAGGAGTCCACTGTCTACGTATAATTTATTACTAGGAAATAGTCTATGTTTTTTGTAAATTATTTGCGTTTTTTGTAAATTACATGCGCGTCCAAGACTCCTCCCTATCTTATTATACCATATGTTATCGAAGACTGAATTAAAGCGTTATATCCAATTTAAAATTTTTCTTTAGTATTTGGAAAACATAAGATAAATATCTTAGTTTATCTTTTAGTTGAGCTACATGTTTTTCCCATTTTAGCCTATAATCTATGTATATACCCAAATATTTATAGCTTTCCCCTGACCTTATTTAGTAGCACTTATTACAAATATCAACATAACATTTTAAATCTATTGCAAGAACGAAGAACATCGACCGATCTCACGACTTTATATAAAATAATAAAACCCCTGATCTAGGAGGATTACTGCAACTCTAACTGCTTGGACCTTAATTCTTCTAGGTGTTCAGTTATAACATTAAGTCGCAGAGTAAAAATTTTGCCTACTAACTAGGTGCTTAAGGATCACAACCTCCAACGCTCATTATTTGTAAAGGATCTAGGTGTCTTCGATGATAGTAAATTACTTTTCGACGCCTATGTTGACAGCATCATAAAAAAGTCATCGCTTGCGCTTGGCTTCGTTATGTGTAGCTCTACGCCGTTCACCATGGCAGACTCTCAAAGTCCTTTACTGTACATTGGTGCGAAGCAACTTGGAATATGCATCACAAATATGGAATCCTATGTACAATATGCAAATATCACGCATTGAAAATATTTAAAAGAAATTAGTAAGTTAAGTAAAAAAGTACATGTGTTTCCGGTTGAACCGATCAATATATTCAAATATGTAAAAAACATCGCCTTTTACCTTTGTAAAAACTTTGTAAAATTAATTTATCCACTAAAAATTGCCTCTGGTTCAATTGACTGTCCTGACTGTCCTGAACTACTATGCAAACTCTCTATTAATGTTTTAAAGAATAACCTTCTTCTTCATGTACCTCTTGTATCGTCTAATTATGGGCAAAATTCATTTTAATGGCGAACTTTTAATAAAATAAAAGCATAAAACATAGATTTATTTGCAAATAATCATAATGACGTGCGGCGTTCGCTTTCGAAAGAATTCGTAATATTTTTTCTTTTCTTTTGGATTTACATTAGATTACTGTTCAATAGATTGAGTTTTCTACTGACATTTTTTAGTGGAACTGCATTTTAATTGTAATAATAAAAAAAAGTTTATAGTTTATGTAAGTTATTTGAATTTAAACTCTTTTATTTCCATAATTATATAAAATCATGATTTACAACCCCTGCTTGGACTTGTATATAACATAGAGAATTGTTTAGTCTCCCACCAGTCTGACGATGTCGGTCACGATGAAACCCGGTCACTGATAAAGATTTTTAAATAAAAAAGGAATAAAACCATGTACGTATTTTTATTATTATAATTAAGATTACTGTTCGTTTTATGTTCGAGAACCTTTTTTAACTTACTGTGATGGTACTTGTAAAAACCTGTAATTGGCTTATTTGTAATTTTCTTATATTTATATTTAAGATATTTATATTTAAGTTTTATATTTAAGATAAATATAGCTGTTGGTTATCCAAATAAAGAATAAAAATAAGAATAAAAAAAGGAGTTTTTACACTAGAATATTTCATAGTTGCCTTCAAGTTATCAAAATACGTTGCGTTTTGTGTACTAATACAGTGCCCTATGCACCGTTAAGTGCGGAAAGGGAATGATGATGATGAAATTAGAATACATTTAAGTATGAATTCATAATTTTTAATTTATTCCGCGATTTTCTGATTGAAGCGACCCTTTTAATTATTTAGATAAGGTTCAAACTAGTTGACCAATATTAAACTTTTTAAAGAAACGTGAGCAGCGTGATTCATGTAAAATTATTACACAGGGGTACTTATTAGGTCGAGAGAGAATGGTAAATTGGGGTTTATGTTTGATGAACGCGTTTGCATGACCCGGTCCTTTAGTTCAGGAATGAATGGCATGAGCTTGGAGTTGCATTAATTTCATGCGGTATTTTATGTAATATACGCTTCATTCTGCCCTCCGTACGTCCGGAGTTATTCTAAAGAGAATCGACCCTTTTCTAGTTAGGTTGCAAAAAACCAAAATGCGCATTGCTCAAAATCTGAATAAAAATTTACGCAAAGTAAGTCATTTATCAGTAACCAGGTAGGCACGTATTATGGCCTTTAAATTAATTATTTACTATGCCATTTTGTAAGGCTAAACTAATCCACCTAACCGTGCATAGAACTCCAATTAGAGCGTGTGTAGGTACATGCCAACATCCGTTGTTATTTTCAAAATAACTGTCTCATAACGGAGAACATATTAGTAATACCCGACGCGTTGTCCTTTTGAGATGTTTCGGAATCCATCTGATGTGGCTTTATAAATAGCAGACGTGTCGGATGGAGATACTTGACGCGTTATTCACCCCAGTAATAATGCAAACAAGTCAAATCTTTATAACACATTTATGGCGTAGTTGAGATACTACAACGGAAGCGAGAATGTTAAGTGATGTTAGCAGGCGCTACTCAGGGGTGATTTTGTGGCGTTACGAAATTTAATAGTTCTAATTAACAACGGTAGCCCGAGTGATTTTAAAACATCGCGAACGGGAGACTTATTTCCGAGTGATATTAATATTTAATGTCGATCATGTCGGGAATTGAACAAAATACCTCTTGCATGGGAGCGAAACGTGCTGATTATTTAATTACATAGTACAAACTCTTCATGCTGCTCGAATACAAACGATTTATTTTTGTGATCGTAATTGACATATTTTAGTCTGGTGAGTCGTGAGCTGGCATATCAGTCCTCAAGGGATTAGGCAGGTTTTTGAGACATCACGTATTCCTGTATTTGGGATTCATAGTTATACCCCCTATTTACACCCAGTGTGCATAGAGCACTGCGCTGGTAAACTAAATCCAGAGTAGTTCATTCACTTTTTTTCACTTTTTAAAAAAAATTTTTTTTTTACTTATTTAATTATTTGTACATAATGTTAATTGTACATTGGCGGGATTATTTCCAAATGGCAACTTCTTCTAACTAACTAATGAAATAAAAATTTTTATTCTTATAATTCAATTTTTAAAACATATTCAATAGAAAATAAAAATAAAATAGCTAAAGACATAAAAATAGATATAAATGTATTTGTGTATAAATTATCTTCAATCAATACCATTACTCAATGGGAAAAGAAAAAAAGAGGAAACAGGAATGGAGGAGAGATTAAAAAAGAGAAAGAAGATGTTTCTTTAGACGTGATTTAAACAGATATACTGTAGTAACATCTTTGATGGTGGATGGGAGATGATTCCATAGCTAAGCCGCATGGAGACTATAAAAATTAGAGAAGAAAGAGGAATGTGGATGGGTACTAAGAAAGTGCCTTGAGAATTAGAATGAAGAGGCAAACCATGAACTGATTAGCGTTAAACATTTTTACGGATGTATATTGGAGTGATAGAACTATAAAGTATATTAAAAAGAAGTGAAATGGAGCGATAGTCTCTCCGCTGTCTAATTTTGATCCATTTCAGTTGCCTACGATAATCAGAAATGTGGTCATATATCCTAAGACCAAAAATATACCTTATGCATGTATTCTGAAGTCGTTCAAGTTAACTGAGTTACTCACAACTTAAATCAGTCATGGAAACAGCAGCGCAATCTTGGGTAGTAGTGAATGGGTAGTAGTAACATGAAGAAAACGTGATCAGTCTTAAGATTCAGGTGCCGGTCCGGTATCAACGAAATATTGCAGTTCAAAAAACCTTCAAAATCAATTCTTCACGTTCATCCTGCCAGGAATTGACCCCAACACCTCAAGAACGGTCGGCAAACGCATCAACTACTACACAACGAAGCAAATTTTTCCTCATTGGATTAACTGATTCAGGATTTTTATCGGAGGGCAGTGCAGCAGTTGAGTCGAAAACATTATTTCAGGCTCTATTTCACACACAGTACTGTATTCTTCATCCGCATGAACTTAGAGATAATATTGTTTTAAAATACATTAGAGGATTTGAGATTAAAAATAGTATTTTTAACCCATTTCCTTTGATTACAAAATCGGAAATATAAATTTAGATGTAGTTAAGTCTATTAAGGACCTCGGAGTTATCATAGACTGTAAACATTCCTTTAACGAACATATTAATAATATGGTCAATAAGTCATCAAAACTCTTTGGTTTTGTTAGCAAGAGTTCTAGTGACTTCACTAATATATTCACAGTTAAAACACTCTATTGTTCACTTGTCCACCCTCTTTTAGAATATACCTCCGTGATCTGGTCTCTCTTCTATGCAGGCCGGATAAATTATGTCGAATAAGTGCAACAACGTCTGCTAAGAAAAGTAGCATGGATGATTGGCCTTGGTACTACTACATTTATGGAAAAATGGAGCCAATATTAAAAATCACAAGTCTACAAAAACACAGAAAAAACATTGACTCGTTGTGTGTAATTTACTAAATGGCTAAATTGATGAACCATCGTAACTGGCTATTCCTTGATCAACATATCACAAAGTATGGTTTGCATGCACCAATGTCCTGATTGTGTCGCGTTGTAAACTCAAGACAGGAATTGGACTTTTTTAGTGTAAGTCTTTCTAAATTTAAACAATCACTAAAGACGACCGTACACACTCGTCGAGAACGTATCGCCGAGGGTTTCGGCCAATGAGGCTCACGTTGAGAGCATATTATCTGTACACAATCGTTTTTTCGTAATGGAGATAGAAATTGCTGCTGCTGTCTCGCTGCCCTAGTTGTTACTGAACATACATACAAACTATTTTGCCAATTTTACAAGACATTTTATTTGCTTTTAAAATCAAATAAGTAAAATCAGTAAGTGAATATTGGCACTCAAACAATGCTGAAAATACTATTTAGTAAAAGATTTTTTTTATTAAATTACATGAACGCGTTATAAGATAATGAACATATTGGCCTTCATAACTTAATTTTCTAAAAATGGTCTTTTGAAATTACAATCTTCATTGAATAATGTCATTTAAGAATGAGTCCATGAAATCAAATGCAAACCATATCGGCTTATAAACTGATTCAGCTGCAGCTCCAGACTGCATAGATGCAATAATCTTTATTTTATGGCTACGGTATCTGGCTATTAGCGAATATCTCTCATTTTTGAACAAGTGTATACATGATCGCTCTCGTTTTCCTCGCAAGACCCAACGAGATCTTTTGACTCTGGCGCAAAAAGCCGACAAGCGACCGACACCGATCGAGGCGAGGCGCGAAAGAGCGAGACACGACGAGAGCACCATGTACATACTCTCGGCCTGACTCCGGGTGTCTCGATGAGTGTGAACAGCCGCCATGATAGACCAGATCTTGTCTTGAGATAGTTGTTATTATTTTTTTAAAATTTCCTTGCTTTAATTTTCTTGTGCCTGTATGTATTATAAAAAATTGTCTTTGCTATTTTTTGAATGGACTCGTTAATAAACGATTAAATGAGATTCAGAATAAAAAAAAGACAATATATTTTCGAATCAGTGGTCTGCTTTTGCGTAATCCCGTCTCTATAATACATATACATAAGTATATTATATTATATCCGAAGTAGTGATATAGTGGAACGTTGTACGCTAGGGACGACATTGCACAGCGCCCTTTCAGGCGGATACGTATTCCGAACGGAAAGTCAAGAGGACTTTTCATACGTTTTTACTCCACGAATTGATTTTCACCTGTGTTTCATGATATTAAAATCACGTTTTCAGATACGTTTTACAGTTTGGTTCATTAATATTTTTTTAATGAATTTTAAAGGTAGGAATATCATATTAAAACATGTGAATATGTATAGTTTACTGTATTCGAAAAATACAGCTACACCAGTAATTTGGTACTTATATATTTTTTCATTTGTTTAACATTTTGAACAATATTTTGAGTATATTAAAATGTTTGCAGACAGGCTGGATTTCCATGGGAGAATTGAGAAAATGTGGATGTTTAAACATTGACAGAATCGTGAATGTTACACATTGTGTAATGTGGCAATTTAAACCAGCCAATGACAGGTCATAAGCCCTGTAAATGTCTAAACTTCCATATTTTCTTTTCAAAAATGTTTTCCCTTTCTGTTGTAACATTTTTATACTGCCAAACTTTCTATTTATTCATAAAAATTATTAAATGAACGAAAATTGATTTCGGTAATACATACAGGTAAGTAATAATATAACCTGTTTTTTTTTCAATGTTTTACATGTCTAAATTTTCTTGATGCCAGAGCTTATTTAGCACCTTATCATTTAGGATAGGAATAATAATATTTTTTATCAATCATTGATTTAGTTGATAGCCTAATTACTTAAAAGTAACTTTAATTTCTATAAAATGAAATCTTTTCTATAAATGCTACACATACAAGTTTATTATACTAAAAGAAGACAATTATAGTAGCCCCACATCGATGGAGTATAAACAAAATAAAAGACAAATTAGTGCAGTGGTAGAAACTTTAGTGGTATTATTTGTAGGTGGGTATTTCCCTTACATGAAGCATATCGTTATATAGGTCACAGTTTAGATTCTAGATGAAGGTAAAGAAACATGATCGATGAGATGGAAGAATTTTTTAGAATAGTGATGTTACGATTTTAATACCGATTCAAGCAAGAAAGTTACCTAAGAATAAATTTAAAAATAGATTTTTTTTATAAGTATATAATTTAAAAAAATTAATAATGTATCTCTAACTCTATGAGGCCAAGAGCCCTGTGTAGAGTTGAGATACGACGTAATGGAAAGTAGAAGCATGGATATTATTGAAGAATACTAAAAATAAAAATTATAACACAAACATAAATTTTATAAAACATCTAAAAAAATAAAAAATAAATTTAATTAATTATTTATTAAACTAAATAATATTTTCAGGCGTTGCCTAATATGGGGAATGATTCAGCCAGATTAATCTCACAAACACCAATAAAGGTTTCAGCTCTTTCAGTTTAAACGTAGGCCGAATGGTGAATGTTACACAGTTTACAAAGTTGTCACTTACACCAGCCAACTATAGATCATACGCCTATAATTTTATATTATGTTATCAAAAATACTTCCCCTCTTTTTGTTTTCAAAACAAATTTACAAAGTTATAACTTAAAAATACTTTTTATAAAGTACACATACAGTTTATAAACATATGCATACGAGCAGGCATATTGCCTTAAAGAATTTTGTTTCTACCAAACAAAATCTTTTAATTTGAGAAAATCAGTGGTATATAAACATATTGGAGGTATATTGATATATTTTTTAACGGCCCAAAAAGTGGCAAACACATATCTTTATATTACAAACAGGCACAAATAAAATTGAATACATATAACGAAAATTAAAGCTAGGACAATAAAATTCATACTTTAAGACAATATCTGGTCTATCATATTTAGTGTTCTAACCTAGAAAGACTTGCGCCAAAAAAGTCCAGATCTTGTCTAACATCATTGGCTAATTTATGAATTAATTTTAAGGATTCTAGTTAAAAAGAGTTCATCAGTTTGTCTATTTATTTTGTTGTTATAATTAAATATTGTGTTATTTTATTGCATGTTTTTGCAATATATATAAGTTTTTACATCGGCATTATACAAAATATTTTCTTCCGTTCTTCGAACAAAGTTTTTTATTTAAAAAAACGACTAGATAATGTCGCCACTTTGCTAATTAAATTGTTGATACGAATTTTCTATGTCAACTGTCTGTCTATTGTTAGTTCTGAGTATTTAAAATGTTCAATTTCAGCTAATTGTTCATCATTTCTTGATTCAAAATGGATAATACAGCTTTTTTTTTCATTAAGTGTAAGTAATTTTGTGTTTGTTCATTTAGTCAAAGTCAAATATAGATAGGCCTTCGTTTATGTTATTGTTTGTTATTACGTCTGTTTGATTTTTGTAGAATAGTGCAATTTCGTCGGCATACATAATATTTTTTTCTTCAAAATTGTACTGTGATAAGTCATTAATATATAAAATATATAATAGTGGACCCAAAATAGATATTTGTGGCACTCTAAAATTTACTGTTTGTATTTGGCTTTTTTTAAATTTACATTATGTATACTTCTTCCGATTTGCTAAGTGTGATTTAAGTAGTTTATATTCTTGAAATTTTACTCCAATACCATTCGATTTTTTCATCATGGTCTCAACATGTACCGTATTGAGGCCTTTTTTAAAATCTACAATTACTTAAGTGATTGGAATCCCAGTATCCATGTTTGATTGTATGTAATTTATTAAATATACTAGGGCAGTTCAGGTTCCTTCTTTTTCCCTGAAAGCCGTGTTGATTGAGAAATAGTAAATTAAGATATTTTATGTCATTCATTAATCTCTTCTGAATGTATTTTTCAAAAGAATTGTTTTTGTAGAATAACGAGTTTTAACACTAACTTTATTTCTCCGTTTGTGTAGTTTCCCCTCTCGCGGCCAATCATCCATGCTACTTTTTTTAGCGGACAATGTAATATAACATTTTGCTAATATTTTCATTTTAAAACAAAACATTGATATACATGTATATTTCTACCTATTTTATTATGATCTATCTTCTATTTCAAAGGCCAATATAAAAACTAAAGTTTCACGGCGCGTAAAATTTTTTTTATTAAAATTTATTAGTGCTGAAACATTCTTTTTCAGATTTTCGTTGGTCTCAAAACACCAAAAGTTTAACGTTACCAAACGTAAAGTACGTTTTTCATTTAATGTTTAAGATATTGTGGCATGAACTTCACATTGTATAATCGTTTAGATTTAAACTCTTCCAAATTAATAGTTTGGCATTTAAAAACAACAAACATTAAGCTTCTGTTATTCGCGCTGTTCCAATGAATTTTACAAATGGCTACAAAGCACGAACACATTTTAATTAATTGGAATTCTTCACAATCGCGTTATTCAATTGTATATATTCTCAAGACATTTATTACTTTTTGGTACCTTAGCAGGTGAAAAAATATTATGGTTTTCCTTTTTTATAATGAAAAACTCATTTTCTAGCACAGCTATGTATCCGACTAATTATAAATGGTCCAAAAATAGAAGCACTTAAAAAAGAAGGAACAGAAAATTTTTGGACGTAAATTTTTAAATAACAAATTTGTTATCATAAAAAACGCACTGAAGTGAATAAAAAAAAAAACTTACAATTATTAAAAGACGAGGACTGGATCTTAAACCCCAGGGAGTTATCAAAATTGACAAACTTAAGTATCACAACAGAGATGGTGAACACTTGAGAAAGGAATATAGAAATCTAGGCATGTACAAGTTCACGTACAAGGGGTTGTAACCTGCTATTGGCGGGTTTCACGCGTTTGTTCCTGTGATGTAACTCGCGTTGCAAATTGAACTTAGTCAATAAATATCTCGGCAATCTTCAAATATCAAACAAACAACAAACAAACCATCACGCCGTTTCCCCGTAGGGGTAGGCAGAGAGGAAAGAACGCCACATCACTCTGTATTTTCATACAGACCTCGCTTCCTCTACATGCATACATCTTCTTCATGTTTTTCTCGGTCTTTCTCTTTAACTGCATCTATCAACATTTGCATCGTAGATCATTTTAGCCGTTCTTTCGCTGTCCATTAGCTCTGCATGTCCAAACCAACGCAGCACCATTTTCTTGATTCTATCGATAATGCATGTCTCAGCCTTACACAGTTCACGGATCTTGACATTTGTGCACCTATCATTCATCATTTTACCACACATTTGCCTGAGGATTTTGCATTTCTTCTAAACATGTTAAATTACAGGTTACCATAGAAGATACTTTAAATGTTCATGCAAATATACTCATTTTCGTACAGAAATATCGGTTTATTTTTATAGACGGTCGAAGAAAACTCTGTCAACTTCCCATTGTAATCTGGGCACATCTCTATTTATTTGATAAATAAATAGATGGAATGTAATTGGTTTTATTTTGTGCAATATTTTTTTTATTATTTACATGTACGCTTATAATAAATACCGGAAGGATTTAAAATGTATTTATTTTTGCATCTAAAATAAAATATTGTAAATTAGCTATAAGAACTCTTTTTGCTACTTTTTCTCCCAATAAAATACATTATACATATTTGATTTTATTTAGAAACAGTGAAACAGAAATAAAAAGAATAAAACCAATTTCATAATATTTATTATATATCCTTACACATAAAGTCAGCGTTTGTTAAGTAGTTTATTTAAAAAAAATAATTTAATACGTGATCAAAAATTGTTACTTTTAACGGTAAATTAAGTATGAAAAAAAATCCGTTTAATTTTACATGCAAGTCATAATGATAGAGTTGTAACCTTGAATTCGGTTGTCGTAAAACTCAAAATAAAAGTGTTTCTTAGAAGTGTCTAGAAAAGAATATGTAAAAAAACTAGTTTTTTTTCACATGAGAATTATTTATCTACGTGTACCGTGTACCTGTAGATGCGCTAAACATGCTTTGTTTACACGAATTACTCATTGATTGCTTACCTGGACAAGTGGGTGCAGATGGGCGCTGAGGTGTTGCGTGACCACGACTCTAGAATCCCGGGTTCGCTCCCCGGCTGGGCTGGCGGCCCGGCAGGCGTAACGCCCCGCGTCCGGGGGCTCCGCCCTCTTGATGCTGAGCAGCGCCCCGAAGCTCGAGACACGCGCTGATGGCAGAAGCACGCGCAGCACGCCATCCACCTCGTGCAGCCAGCTAGAGTGACGTGTTTATTAATATTGAGATGTGTTTATTAATATTGAGATACATATTCCAAGAAAGGTTGCACAACCTCTCTGAGAAGGAAATGTGAGAAAATCAATTTATTTTTATGTTAGCGTTTTTGTGCTACTGATAAAACTCTGCAAAAAGTATGTTGTGAATAAATATTTATATTGAAATATTTTTATTTTACCATTTACCGACTTTTCTATGTCCGCCGGTTTTGAGACGTATCCGTCTCTTCGTCAGGACACCAATTAATCCAACCACATTCAATTATATATATTATTATATATGATCAAACCACCAATTTCAATATAGTCCATTATACGATGTTCCATTGTAAAAGTCATTTTAAACTTATTAAACTTACGCCCCTCCCTCTATTTTTTTAAACTATTTCTCCCACAACAGAAAATATTTTCATAACCTAATCAGTTCTTGTAAAGGTTGCTTATTAAAATGAATGGCATGTTGGTTTTGTAAGTTTGTGCAACAACTATGGTGAAGGTGTATAGTGAGTTTATAATGTTGCATTAGTTGGTGTCCTGATGAAGAGACGGGTATGTCTTGAAACCGGTAGACATATAAAAGTCGGTAAGTGGTTCATTTATTGAAATGTTTGACGATATCGTTAACCGTTTAATGATTTATTATATATTTTAGTTGATGTGTAATAAAGGTAAACTTTCTAATGAATTAAATCATAAATGGCAACACAACATTTGTGGTTTTTCACAAAGTGTGCAATATGAAGAATCTAGTGCTGCAGCAATGGTAAAAAAAATATTTTCAACAACTAGTGGAACACTGTTAGAAATCAAGGTGGCGGGAGCATTGGTGTACGCGAAAGTGACATAATAATATGTAGGTTTTATTTTAGATTTTACTTTTAATTAATATTATCACTTAATCATTTTTATTTTGGCGAATTTCTATTTTATAATAAATGATACATGTTTTTTTACTTGTTTTAATTTCTTTTTCATTTGTTTTCAGTGCTGCAGAACGACGTTTACATTTCAACATGTTATAATTTTAGTTACCCACTAAGTCTAGAGACATTCCAGTAGGATCTCAGAGTAATATGGTGGCCATTTTGTTTTATTTGACAACATACGCGTAACGGTTCTATCGGATGCTTTTGTCGCAGTGCTTGGCTTTGTTTGTAAAAAGCTTGGATATTTATATTACAATAAATAAAAATTGACAATGGTGAATTGCAGTATGTTTGGTTACAACAGTAACAGTCAAATGTGTTAAAGGAGTAAATTTTTACAGGTAATTGATTTCGAATATTTGCCCATGATTAACATTAATTTTTGGCATTAATAGGCCCGACACGTGTATAATGTTGCTTGAAAACTTTCCTAATATCATCATACTTACTTCGATTACAATAATAAAACTAAATACATATTTTTATTATTATAATTAAAATGCAGCTTTAATTTGAGGAACGACCGAGGTAGGTTTTAATTTCGTGTTGTGAAGGGTAACTGTCTTGGTGTCAGGTGACAACATTCGACGTGTATACTTCTATGAGGCCTGACCCCGAGTCAATAGGACATACATGCAGTCAGGAGGAAGAAGAAATGTGTGAAAACTCTTTTTTTATTTTTCAACAAAATGATCTAGTATAGTCGATTTGAAGTCACAAAAGTCCGCATAGACCCACACTCTGGAAAACACTAAAAGCATATATGATGCCTATAAAACTAATTGATCTCACAAAAGCCTTTCACTTAAGTAGCAAATTCCGAATCAGAATTAACGATGTTGTCATAGATTGGTTTAAGGTTACCACCGGAGTTTGCCAAGGTTGCGTTCTTGCACTGTTCCTTTTTATAATCTTTATAGACTTCACCCTTAGAAAGATCGAGAAATATCTATCATCCCCTTCAAAACCTATGCGACCTAGAGTAAAACGACGATGCGGTTGTAATTAACGATTCAGCCGGGGGTCTTCAAGTCATTATATAGGTAGATAAGCTAAATAGGTACTTAGCATCCAAGGGTTTAACAATCAATATTGCGAAAGTATATTTACTGTATAATACTTTGTGCCTTGATGCTCAAAATCCTCTGACTCTGACTGTCAAACCAAATCTTAAAAAAGATCGAGAGTTTCGAATATCTGAGTGTATATGTTACAGAAAAGGGCAGCTTTTAAAAAGAACTGGGAGTGCTATTAGGAGTCGCAGGCGCCACATTCAACAGTATCAAGGCTGTCTAGAGATTGGGTATTTACTCTGTGAAAACCAAATGCCACCTATATAACGCCTGCATAACACCTATTTTCCTCTACAGATGCAAATCATGGCACCTCACTAGGGCCCAAACCAACAAAATCCTGAGTTTTGAAAATAAACGTCTCAGAAAAATCTTGGGTGTGCGGAGGTTTGATTTATGAGAAATGAAGTAATAAGCGAACGGATGCAGCAAACTCCGGTGATAACTGTCGTCAAGCGGAGGAGATAGGGTTGGCTAGGCCATATACTGCGGATGCCTCCTGAGAGTCTTAACCACGCTTGCCTATTTTACAAGGTATTAGGTTCTCGATATTCTGGACGTTCACTGATAACTGTGTGTCGGCAGTTTATGTCAAAATTTCAGGAAAAAAACCAGACTTGGGAGGATGCAAAAGAGTTGGCAGCTGATATAAATGCATGGAGGCTCTTTGTGAATACCATATGTTCCAACTAAGGAGCGGTCATGGAATGATGAATTTAAAATATACACCTTCGCCCATATGTTTTACCTCACGCATTTCGTTATTCAGCGTAAAATATTTTTTTTTTTTCTCTCTTACTATTATATATTTTGGTATTTTTACAGGACCTCGACTCACATGTTTAAACGTGTTATGATTTATATCATTAATTGTAGTGCGTTCGCACTTATAGTTTACGCAGACAGGGTATAGTCTAAGCTTATAACCGAGTTACACAGTTTAAACCCGCGCTGTGCCAGCGGGTACCCTGCAAGACATCGGACCTATGTATATATATGTGTGGATTTAAATGTGAATATGTAATATTTTATATGTATTTTATGTATATATTTTAGAGACACTATAAGTTTAATTAAATCATGTAAATTTATTCCTAGACACGGGTTGTGCCCAGTGAGGTATTCATATTTTAAAAAAAAGTTTTATGTAAAACGTGAAATAATAAATAAATAAATAAATACATTATTAAATTTGACTTTGTTTCCTTGGATACCAATTGTTTTTTCTTTATTTTAACGTGTTGTACATAATATAAATTGTACATTCGTGGATTTATCGACAAATGGCCTTTTCTTTCAACCGACTGATAAAATAAAGGTGTTATTCAAATAATTTAAGATTTATTTTTGATTTATTTAATACTTCATATGCATATACTATTTATATACATATAACGGCGGGCATATTGCATTAAGGCAATTTCTTCCTATTAAGTTTTCTTATTGCTCTAAAAAACTTATTATTTATAAAGTATTTTTGTTTCCTTAATTTTATTATTACCTATTTGAATACTAACTACTTTATTTTTGTTAAATTATCGTCAATTTTACTATGTTATATTTATATTAAGAGCATAAGATTTTCTCATGTTAATTGTTATCTTTTATTTGGAGATGCTGTGTTTCTTTTTTCCTTAATGTTATTTTTTTATAGTCTATATTCACTTAATTGTTAAATTTTAATTATTCGATTATATTTTCTATTACTTATAACATACAGAATTGTTCTCGGCTGTGATTATTTCTGTTAAACGTTTTTTTGGAAAAGGTTTTTTGTACCGTTGATGTAAATGAATAAACATATTTTATTTTATTTAGTTTATATAAATGAATAAAAATAAATTTAAGTTGTAGTTTAAAGTTTTCTTATAATTTCTCATTTTTACTAGTCATACTGGAAATTGCTGTACCCACCCAATTGAGCGAGTAATAAATTGTAAAATAAATATTACTGTAAATAAACTTTAACAAATAAACAACAGGCTCTATATATATTGTTTTTAAATACCATTTCGATCCTTTTAGGAATATTTATGAATATTATGTTTATTTTACCTAATAAAAATCAAACATATATAACTTATCTTTTATGTTTGATTTTTTTTTGATTTGAAGGCA